>NW_022631199.1:0-75072 GCF_010015895.1 Lontra canadensis | reverse complement strand
TCAGGAGGTAGCCTTCCCCCTTTGTCATGAAAGCCTTGGGCCAGTGTAAACTGAGAAGAAGGAGAGGGGATCCGAGAGCTTTGTGGCAGGCAGGGGATTTCCAGGTCTGCCTAGAGCTCACAGGGGTCCCTGAGGAGAGCTGAGGTAGGGGCATGGCAGGCCCAAACTGCTGGTCTGGAGGTGGGTTCCCCAAGGAGCTGAGTTGAGGATGGCGGTCAGGCGGCACATCAGGCTCCAGGGGGCTGCAGAACATGGGGGAGGACTCATGGGGACATGTAGGTTTCTCCGGCTCTGAGGGTTCCGTGCAGATCCAAACAGACTGGTTTCATGCTGGATGGCAGGCGGACACCTTCGGTGTGACTCCAGGGTTCCCAGCCCAGAAGGCTTGCGGGACAGGCTCCTGTAGATGGAAGCCTGAAAACGCAACTTAGGGTTAGGGCTATGGCCTTGGGGAATGGCAGCTCCGATCTGCTGGTGATGATGAGGGCTGCCCTCGGGGTTGAGTTGAGGGAATGCTGCCTGTAGTGTGGCAGAATCGGGGTTTCTGGCCGGGGACCGCTGATGTGGGCGTGGTTTAGAAGGGCGTGCAGGTTTCTTCCTCTCTGAGGGCACTGTGGAGCTCCAAAGGACACGGTTCCCCCCCCACATGGCAGTTGGATTCTTGGGTTGTCACAGAGGGGTCCTTAATCTGGGGAGTTTGGGGGCCAGGCCTCTTGGGATGGGAGCCTGAAAACAGAAGCTAGAGTTATGGTAAGGGCCTCGAGGGAAGGCAGGCTCGATCTGCTGCTACTGAGGTGGGCTCCCAGTGGGCTGATGTCAGGGTGGACGTCAGGCTGCACATCAGACTCTGAGTTTGTATCCAGGGAGGCTACAGAAGCTGGGGGTGTCCTCAGAGTGGCATGCAGGTTTCTCCCAGTCTGAGGGTTCTGCAGAGCTAAAAAGGGCATGGTTTCCTCATGTGTGGGGGGTGCAGTCCTAGGGTGTCACTGAGGCATCCTTAATCTATGCTGGTGTGAATCTCAGAGGTGCCCATCAGCGGACTTGCCCATCACCATCAGAGGTGCCCATCAGAACAGACCTCTGCGCATGGAAGTCTGTACACCCCACCTAGGGTTAGTATTAGGGACTAAGGGCATGGGAGGCCCAATGTGCTGGCACAGATGTGTGCTCCCCTCAGGGCTGAGTCCAGGGCATGCATCCAGAGACACAGAAGAATCCAGTTTTATGGCCATCGGGGCCTCTCATGGTGGGGGTGGCTTTAGGGGGCTTACAAATTTCTCCCCGTCTGAGGTTTTGGCACAGCCCCAAACCACAAGATGTCCTCCCACGTGGTGGGTGGAGTCCTGTGGTGTCGCTCAGTAGTCCTTAATCTGGGGAATGTGGGGACCAGTTCTTTTTGGATGGAAGCCTGAAAACACAAACTAGGGTTAGGGTTAGGGCCTTAGGTCATTTTAGGCCATATCTGCCGGATCTGAGGTGGGCTGCCCTCAGGGCTGAATTGGGGACATACCTCCGGCATCACAAGTATATGGCTTTATGGCCATGGGGGCCACGATGGTTAGGATAGCTTTATGGGTGCATGCAGTTTTCACCCCCTTTGAAGGCTTGCTACAGCTCCAATCAGAATGAATTCCTACCACATGGCATGTGGAGTCATGGGGTGTCACTCAGACCTCCTTTGTCTGGGGGGCTTTGGGGCCAGGAGCCGTTTGGACCACACTGTCCTCTGTGGCCTTGAGCAATTTCTCACTCGGTGCAAGGCGTGGCCATCCGGAATACACGCCGAGACAACGTGGCCCATCGGAGGATCCCTGCACAGGGGAGCTTTCCTGGAGCAGAGTTGAGGGAGGGGTTGTGGCTCTCCCCCCATGGCCTCGAGGGATTTCTCGCTCGGTGCATGTCCCAGCCATCCAAAAAACATGCCGAGACTAGGGCGCCTGGGTTGCTCAGTGGGTTAAAGCCTCTGCCTTCAGCTCAGGTCATGATCTCAGGGTTCCTGGGATCGAGCCCCACATCAGTCTCTCTGCTCAGTGGGGAGCCTGCTTCCTCCTCTCTCTCTGCCTGCCTCTCTGCCTGCTTGTGAGCTCTGTCTGTCAAATAAATAAATACAAATCTTTAAAATAAAAAAAAAATCACGCCGAGACAATGCGGCCCACCCAAGGGCCCCTGTGCAGGGGAGCTTTCCCCAGCAGAATTGAGGGAGGGGTTGTGGTGGGGTGTCAGCCTCCGACTTTTTGGCCTAGTGTGGCGCCAAAGGTTGGGGATGGCCTCAGTGCGGGCATGAAGGTTTCTCTCACTCTGAGGGCTCTCTGGAGCTCCAAAAGGCACCGTTTCCTCCTGGGTGGCAGGTGGACTCATGGGGTGCGACTCAGGGTCCCATAATGGAGGGATTGATGGACAGGCTCCTGGGGGAGGAAGACTGAAAGACCAGGCGAGGGTTAGGTCCAGCGCCTAGAGGTACAACAGGCCCAACAACCAGCACTGGGGTGGAAGACTAGAGGGTGAGAATCAAGAGGCCTCATCTTCGTGCATGCATGACTCCTCGAGGGAGTTCTCGCAGGATTCGGGCCACGACCCCTCCGTTTCCGGGGCCAGGCCTAGGCGAGGCCCTGCGGACATGTGCCGCATGGAGTGAGATCGCCGGGGATGTTCCGGCCAATCCTCACGAGCACTCGCCCAGATTGAAATTGATTTTGCAGAAATCTCATGAGACTTGGCTGGCATGGGTGACTCGGGCTGCACTGTCACCCTTGGTCTAGACCCCCTTTTCATTCGGTGCGTGTCAAGGACCCCTGGGAAATGGGCTGTGATTTTCCGGCCAATTCTCAGAGCTTTCTGCTCAAATCAAATCGATTTGGGCAGAAGGCTCCTGAGAATTGGCCGGCATTGGGCAGTGACTCAGGCCACACTGTCAGCCATGGTCTAGAGCCCTTTTCCATTTGTTGTGTGTCGAGGCACCCTGGGAACTGAACCGTGACCACATGGCTCCCCAAGGGCCCCAGCTCAGGGGAGCTTTCTGAGGGCAGAGTTGAGGGAGGGGTGGTGGCTGGGCATCAGCTTCCGAGTTTTTGGCCCAGTGTGGTGCTGATAGAGGGAGATAGCCTCGTGGGGGTGGGGGCATGCACGTATCTCCTGCTCCTAGGGTTTTCTGCAGCTCCGAAAGGCACATTTTCTACTTATGTGGCAGGAGGAATCATGGCGTGTGTTTCAGGGTTCCCCCAGTTGAGGGCTTGAGGGAGAGGACCCTATAAAAGGAAGATTGAAAAACCAGGCAAGGGTTAGTGCCCGGGCCTAGGGGCATGGCTGGCCCCATCCGCCAGCACCAGGGAAGGTACCACCTGAGTACCACCTGAGGCTGAGTAGCAGGAGGCATTGGCCTCACCTGTGCCTGACTCATGGAGGCCTTTCTGGCTGGGTTCGAGGCGGGACAAGGGGGTGGCCCTGCAGACATGAGGCACAGGAAGGGAGTTCACCGGGGGTTTTCAGGCCAATTATCACAAGCTTTCTGCCCAACTTGATATTGATTTGGGCAGAAAGCTCCTGAGAATTGGCCAGCATTGGGCAGCCATTCGGACCGCACTATCCCCCGTGGCCTCGAGCGATTTCTCACTCAGTGCATGTCCCGGCCATTTGGAAAACAGGCTGAGATGACGTGGCCCACCCGAGGCCCCTGCAGAGGGGAGCTTTCCTGGAGCAGAGTTGAGGGAGGGGTTGTGGCTGGGCGTCAGCCTCCGACTTGTCGGCCCGGTGTGGTGTCAAAGGTTGGGGATGGCCTCAGTGGGGGCATGAAGGTTTCTCTCACTCCGAGGGTTTTCCTGCAGATCTGAAAGTCACCGTTTCCTACTAGGTGGCAGGTGGACTCGTGGGGTATGACTCAGGGTTCCCCAGTTGGAGGGCTCTAGGGACAGGCCGCTGGGGAAGGAGCACTGAAAACCCATCCGAGGGTTAGGTCTAGGGGCATAGCATGGCCAAACAACTAAAACTTGGGTGGGAGCCCTAGAAGGTGAGAAGCAATAGGCTTCATCCTCATGTGTGCATGACTCGTCGAGGGCGTTCATGCAGGATTCGGGCCGTGACCCCTCAGATCCCTAGGCCAGGCCCAGACGAAGGCCCTGCGGACATGCGGCACATGAAAGGGTTTGCCGGGGATTTTCCGGCCAATTCTCACGACCTTTCTGCCCAAATTGATTCATGCCCCCACTGAGGCCATCCTCAGCCCTCGGCGTTACACCCGGCTGAAAAGTCAGAGGCTGACGCCCAGCCACAACCGCTCCCTCAACTTGTCCAGTCCTGTCCCTTGAGCCCTCAACTGGGGGAACCCTGAAACACACCCCATGAGTCCTCCTGCCACCTAAGTGGAAAGTGTGCCTTTCGGAGCTGCAGAAAACCCTCAGAGCCAGAGAAACCTTCATGCCCCCGCTGAGGCCATCCCCAACCTTCGACACCACACCGGGCCGACAAGTCGGAGGCTGATGCCCAGCCACAACCCCTCCCTCAACTCTGCTCTAGGAAAGCTCCCCTGCAAAGGGCCCTTGGGTGTGCGCATTATCACACAGTGTTTTTCCTGATGGCCGCAACATGCACCGAGCGAGAAATCGCTCGAGGCCATGGGGGACGGTGTGGTCCGAATGGCTGCCCAATGCCGGCCAATTCTCAGGAGCTTTCTGCCCAAATCGATATCGACTTGGGCAGAAAGCTCCTGAGAATTGGCTGAAAATCCCCTGGTGAACTCGCTTCCTGCACTGCATGTCTGCAGGGCCGACCCCTGGGCCTGGCCCGGGATCCCGAGTTCTCCTGATTTCAACCCTGCCAGAAAGCCCTCAATGAGTCAGGCACATGCAAGGCCAATGCCTCCTGCTACTCAGCCTCCTGGGATACCCTACCTGGCCCTGGCAGATGGGCCTGCCGTGCCCGGAGGCCCTGGTCCTAACCCTTGCTTTGTTTTTCAGTCTTCCTTTCCAAGGGTCCTGTCCCTCCAGCTGTCAACTGGGAGAAACGTGAAACACACCCCAAAGGACCTCCTGCCACCTAAGAGGAAACCACACATTTTGGAGCTGCAGAAAACCCTTGGAGTGGGAGACACCTGCATACACCCACCCTGAGGCCATCCCCCACCAACAGCGCCACACTGGGTGGAAAAATTGGAGACTGATGCCCAGCCACAAGCCCTCCCTCAGCTCTCCCCAAGAAAGCTCCCTACACATGGTCCCCCAGGGAAGTCACTTGGTCACGGCCCATTTCCCAGTGGGCCTCGACATGCACCAAGCAAAAAAAAGACTCTAGACAATGGGTGACAGTGCAGCCCCAAATGCAGCCCAACACTGGGTAATTCTCATGAGCTTTCTGTCCAAACAGATTTGGGCAGAAAGCTCATAAGAACTGGTTGGAAAATCGCCAGCAAATTTGCTTCCTGTGGTGCCTGTCAGCAATGCGTCTGACCGCAACTGGCCTGGTGACCCATGTGGTCGCTTGCTGAATCCTGTGAGACCGCCCTCTATGAGTCCCTCACATACCAGGACAAGGCCTCCTCTTTCTCACCCTCTAGGGTTCCCACCCCACTGCTTCCTTTTAGGGCTTGCTATGCCCCTACACTCTGGGCATTCAAGATTAGGCTTCTGGGGAGAGATGCCTGAAAACCCAAGCTAGGGTTCAGATTAGGGTCTTGGGGCATGTCAGCTTCAATATTCTATCTCTGGGGCCATTTACCTGGATGTCTGACTGGAGGTAGGTGCTCAGGGTGTGTCAGACTGCACATTTTTGTCCAGGGTAGACTATGAAATTAGGCTGGCCTCAGAGGCCTTGCAGGTGACTCCTAATCTGGAGGATTTATGAAGCTCTAAGGGTTCAGTTTCCTTCTGGAGGGCAGGCACAGTTATGTGGTGTTGCTCTGGAGTTCCCACTTTGGAGGGCTTCTGGGACAGGATTCTGAAAACACAAATTCGGGTTTGGACTAGGGCTGAGGGTATGGCAGGCCCAATCTAAAGACCTTAGGCGACCTCTTCAGGATCTGAAATTAGGCTTGTGAGGTGGAAGCTCAGGCTTTTGCCTCTGGTTTTTGTGTCCATGATGGTCACGGAATGTAGGGGTGGCCTCATGGGGCCATGGAAGATTCTCCCTTTCTGGGGGTTTTGCACAGCTCCAAATGGAATGATGTCATTTTGGAGGAAAGGAGGAGTCCTGGTCTCTGGCTCAACGGTCCCTCATAAAGTGGGATTTGAGAGCAGGGCTCTGGGAATGGGTGCATGGAAATGCAACTTTGAGTTAGGATTTGGTCATAGGGACATAAGAGGCCCCTAATGGTGGCTCTAGGTAAAGCTACAGAGGACACTTAGTTGAAAAGGGGGTTCAAGCTGAGAGTCCCAATGTCGGATTTTGCCCAGGGATGCCCTCAAATGTGGGCATGGCCACATGGGACATGTAGGTTTCTTCTTTTTTGAGAGTCTTACACATATCCCTGCTATGTGGCAGGAGGACTTCTGTTTTCTGGATTAGGTTCCCCCATAGGCAGGGATTTGAGAACAGTCCTGTGTGGATAGATGCCTGAAAACACAGTTTGGGTAGAGATGACGGCCAAGGGGCATTTCAGGATCGATCTGCTGGATACGTGGCCTGCCGCTTCCATTCGGCAACGGGAGAAGAATTAGGCACAAACAAGTCAGCTGCAAGAGATTGGGAGCAAGGGACAACAGTCAAAAAGGACTGCTGCCCTGAGCAACTCCACAGTCTCACTTTTATTGGATAGAAACAATAGCCAACAGAAGGACCGATGAAGGTCAAACATCAGTCGCGTCTTGCGGACAAGAGGAGGAGGGTAAAGTTTATAGTTAACCAAGCATATTCAAAGGACACATCTAACTAACAACGGGCACTTCTGGGAAGAGAAAGGAGCGATAACGGAAAAGGGAAGCAGGCGGTTTTCATTCCACCCTGAGCTGACGGGGCGTTCCCGGGTGCCCGGCTTCTGTGAAGGGGTGGCCTCCCGCCCTGAGCGAACCGGGCATCCCCAGCTGCCCAGCTTCTGTGAAGGGGCGGCGTTTCGCCCTGAGTGAGCCGGGCATCCCCAGCTGCCCAGCTTCACGGTCGTATATCGTCCTTCTCCCCAAAGACCCGTTGCCAGTATATGTATTTCTTAAGGCCATATCTAAATGTGCTTGGCAACTAGTAAAATCCTCCAGGGGTTACAGTTTAAGTAACAAATTGTTCCGAGGGGCAGCAGCAGTGGCCATTTACCTGTGTGGCTGACAGGAGGTTGGAACTACGGCTGTGGCAGACACAGCATTAATGCACAGAGCAGCATATGAAATTGGAGTGCCCTCAGTGGCCATGTAGGTTGATCCTCATGTGTGGTTTTTGTGCAGTCCCACAGGCTACTTTTGCCTTCTGGAAAGCAAGCAGAGTGCTGTGTTGGGGCTCCAGAATTCCCAATGTGGAGGGCTTGTGCACCGGGACTCTGGGGATGGAAGACTGAAAACACAAGCTAGGGTTAGGGTTAGGGTCTAGGGCACCACAGGCACGATCTGCAGAGGCTGAGGCGAGATCAATGGCATCTGAAATAAGGGCGAGTGTCAGATGTCCACTCAGGCTGATGATGGCCTAGTTTGTATCCATGAGGGCCCCTGATGTAGGGTGGCCTCATGAGATCATGGAGGTTTTCCCAATCTGGGGGGTTGGGTGCAGCTCCAAACAGCCAAGTTTCCTTCTTTGGGACTTGGGGAGTGATGTTTGATGGCTCAACCATCCCCATATAGAAAGATTCAAGAGCAGGCTCTATGTATGGATGCCTGAAAACCACACCTACGGTTCCCATTAGAGTGGAGGGATTGGAAGGTCTTACCTGCTGACACTGGGGCGACCTACCCAGGGGGCTGAGTTGAAATAGAGTCTCATGATAAGGGTCACAATGCGGGTTTGTGTCCAGGGAAACCTTGGAATGTGGCGGTGGCTCGGGGCCTGCAGGATTCTCCTACCCTGAGGCTTTGACACAGCTCCAAATAGCAAGGTTTCATTCTGGAGACAGGAGGTGGTGTGTTCTGTGGCTTGGGATCCCCCACATGTTGGTATTCGAGACCAGGCCTCTGGGGACAGAACCTGAAAACCTAGGCTAGGCTACAGATTACAGCCTAGGGGCATGTCAGTTTTAATCTTCTCTGTCTGGAGCCATCGACCTGGGTGTCTGATGGAAGGGAGATGATCAGGGTGTGCCAGACTCCGCATTTTTGTCCAGTGCGTCCTAGGAAATTGGGGTAGCCTCAGGGGTCTTGCAGGTTTCTCCTAGCCTTGAGGTTTCATGAAGCTCTAAAGGGCCCAGCTGCCTTCTGGAGGGCAGGCACAGTCCTGTGGTGTAGCTATGGAATACCCAGGCTGGAGGGTTTGTGGGGCAGGACTCAGGGGACAGAAGTCTGAAAACACCAAGGAGGTTAGGATTAGGGCTGAGGGTAGCAGGCCCAATCTAAAGACCCTGAGGGGAGCTCTTTGGGTACTGAAATTAGGGTGTTGTGAGGCGGAAGCTCAGGCTTTGGCCTCTGGTTTTTATATCTAGGAAGCCCAAGAAATGTAGGGGTGGCTTCATGGGTCCATAGAAGATTCTCCCTTTTTGGGGATTTTGCACAGCTCCAAATAGCGTGGTTTTATTGCAGAGGAAAGGAAGAATCCTGTCTTCTGATTCAGGGGTCCCCATAAGGAGGGATTTGAGAACAGGGCTCTGTGTATGGGTGCCTGGAAGGAAATCCAACCTTGGGTTTGGACTTGGGCCAAGGGTCAGGACAGGCCTCAGATGTTGGCTCTAGGTCAAGCTACTGAGGGGACTTCATTGAAAACGTGGCTCAGGCTGAGGGTCCCAATGTGGGTTTGTGCCCAGGGCAGCCCTCAACAGTGGGCGGGGCCTCATGGGTCATCCAGGTTTCTCCTACGCTGAGAGTTTTACACATATCCCAATAGCAAGGTTTCCTGCTGTGGGGCAGGAGGACTTCCATTTTGTGACTCATGTTCCTCGGTATGCAGGGTTTTGAGACCAGACCTCTGGGGACATGTGCCTATAAACCAAGGTTGGGTAGAGATGATGGTCTAGGGGCGATGGCAGGTCCAATCTGGTGGATAGGCGGCCAGCTACCTGGGTGGCTGACAGGAGGTCAGGGCTCAGGCTGTGGCAAACAGAACATTAGTGCACCGGGCGGCCTATGAATTTGCGGTGCCCATGAGGACCATGCAGGTTGATCCTCATTTGGGGTTTTTGTGCAGTCCCATAGGCCGCTTTTGCCTCTGAAAGGCAGGCAGAGTGCTGTGTTGGGGCTCCAGAATTCCCAAAATGGAGGGTTGGTGCACCAGGACTCTGGGGATGGAAGACTGATAACACAAGCTAGGGTTAGGGTTAGGGCCTAGGGCATGGTAGGTCCGATCTGAAGAGACTGAGACAAGATCACCGGCATCTGAAATAAGGGCGAGTGTCAGACGTCCGCTCAGGCTGGAGTTTGTGTCCATGAGGGCCCCCTGATGTAGTGGGGTTGCATGAGGCCATGGAGTGTTTCCCAATCTGGGGGTTAGGCAGAGCTCCAAACAACAAGATTTCCTTCTTTGGGACAAGGGGAGTGCTGTTTGATGGCTTAAGGGTCAACCATATGGAAAGATTCAAGAGTAGTCTCTATGTATGGCTGCCTGAAAACCCCACCTAGGGTTCCCATTGGAGCCAAGGACATGGCAGGTCCTAACTTCTGGCTCTGGGGCGAGCTGCCCAGGGGCCTGAGTTGAAAAGGAGTCTGATGCTGAGGGTCACAAAGCGGGTTTGTGTTCAGGGCAGCCTTCGAATATGGTGGTGGGCTCAGGGGCCATGCAGGATTTTACTACCCTGAGGGTATTACACAGCTCCAAATAGCAAAGTTTACTTCTGGGGACCAGAGGTGTTGGGTTCTGTGGCTCAGGTATCCCCAGTTGTTGGTATTTGAGACCAGGCCTCTGGGGACGGATGCCTGAAAACCTAAGCTAGGTTACAGATTAGAGCCTAGGGTCTGTCAGGTTCAATCTTCTCTCTCTGGGGCCATCTACCTAGGTGTCTGACAGGAGGTAGTTGCTCTGGGTGTGTCACACTGTGCATTTTTGTCCAGGACATCCTTCGAAGTTGGGTGGCCTCAGGGTCCTCACACCTTTCTCCTAATCTTGAGGTTTTTGAAGCCCTAAAGGGTGCCAGCATCCTTCTGGAGGCAGGCACAGTCCTGTGGTGTGGCTATGGAATACCCAGGCTGGAGGGTTTGTGGGATTGGACTCTGGGCACATAAATCTGAAAACACCAATGAGGGTTAGGATTAGGGCCGAAGGTATGGCAGGCCCAATCTGCAGACCCTGAGGTGAGCCCCACAGGATCTGAAATTAGGGCAAGTGTGAAGTGGAAGCTCAGGCTTTTGCCTCTGGTTTTTGTGTCTAGGATGGCTGTGGAATGTAGGGGTGGCTTCATGCGGCCATGGAAGATTATCCCTCTCTGGGGATTTTGCCTGGTTCCCAGTAGTTTGGGGACATTCTGTGGGAAGGGAGGTGTCCTGTTTTCCATCTCAGGGGTCCCTCAAAAAGAGGGATTCCAGAGTAGGGATCTGGGTACGGGTGACTGGAAAATCCCAGCTTTGCTTAGGATTGGGGCCTAGGGGCATGGCAAGCCCAATATGTGGGCTCTTGGTCCAGCTACCAAGAGCCCCTGAAAACAGGGCTCAGGCTGAGGTTCCCAAGGCATGTTTGTGCCCAAGATGGCCCTCAAACATGGGCCTGGTCTCATGGGTCATGCAGGTTTCTCTTCCTCTGAGGGTTTGACTTCGACACCCATCCCAACAGCAAGGTTTCTTGCCATGGGGAAGGAGGAGTTCTTTTTTGTGCATCAGGTTGCCCCATGTGTGCAAGGACTGGTGATAAGGTCTGCGGACAGATGCCTGAAAACCCAGGTTGGGTAGAGATGACAGCATAGGGCCATCAGAGAGAGCATTAGTGCATGGAAGGCCTGTGAAATTGGGGTGCCATCAAGGGCCCCAGCCTGGTTGTGTGGGCCAGGGCTCTGGGGACACAAGTCAGAAAACACAAACTCAGGTTAGGTTTAGGGCCAAGGGTATGGCAAGCCCTATCTGCAGACCCTGAGGGGAGCTCCTCAGGATCTGAAATTAGGGCAAGTATGAGGCAGTAGCTCAAGGTTTTATCTCTGGATTGTGTGTCTAGGGTGGCCAAGGAATGTAGGGGTGGCTTCATGGGGCCATGGAAGATTCTCCCTCTCTGGGGATTTTGCCCAGCTCCCAATAGTTTGTTGTCATTGTGGGGGAAGGGAGGAGTCCTGTTTTCTGTCTCAGGGGTCCCCCAAAAAGAGGGATTCCAGAGCAGGTCTTGGGTACCAGCTCCTGGAAAACCCAACCTTGGGTTAGGATTGGGGCCTGGGGCATGGAAACCAGTTATGTGGGCTCTTGGTCTACATACCGAGGGCCCTTATTTGAACATGAGTTGAGGCTGAGGGTCACAGTGCTTTTTTCTTTCCAAGGCGGCCCTCAAGCATGAGCGTGGCCTCATGGACTATGCAGGTTTCTCCTACTCTGAAAGTTTCACACCCATCCCAACAGCAAAGTTTCCTGTCATGGGAAAGGAGGAGTTCTGTTTTGTGCCTCAGGTTCCCCCATATGCAGGGATTTGAGATAAAGTCTTGGCACCGATGCCTGAAAACCCAGGTTGCGTAGAGATGAAGGCCTAGGGCCATGGTAAGTCTGATCAGCTGAATATGCGACTTGCTGTCTTGGTGGCTGGTGGGGTGTCTGGTCAGGCTCTGTCAGACCGAGCATTAGTACACAGGGTAGCCTATGAAATTGGATTGCCATCAGGGGCCGTTCTGGTTAATCCTCATTTAGGGTTTTCCTGGAGCCCCATAGGGCACTTTTTCCTTCTGGTGAACAGCAGAGTGCGGCATTGTGGCTCCAGAATTCACAATCCAGAGGGCTTGTGGGCCAGGAGTGTGAGGACCAAAGTCTGAAAACACAAGATAGGGTTACTTTTAGTGTAGATGGCACAGGAGGCCCACTCTGCAGAGAGTGAATAGAGATCTCCAGCATCTGAAGTAAGGGCAAGTGTCAGACGTTTGCTCAGGCTGGAGTTTGTGTCCATAATAGCCGCTGAATGGATGGGTGGCCTCATGAGGCCATGGAGGTTTTCCCACTCTGGGGGGTTGTTTGTTGCTGCAAACAGCAAGGTTTCCTCCTGCGGGACAGGAGGAGTCATTTGATGGCTCAAGTGTCCCCTTATGGAAAGATTTGCGAGTAGGACTCTATGTATGGATGCCTGGAAACCCCACCTTGCATTCCCATTGGTTCCCCGGGAACAAGGCAGTTTGGATTTCCTGGCTCCAGGGCTAGACATCTGGGGGGCTGAATTGAAATGGAGTCTCATGCTGACGGGGTTTGTGTCCAGGGAGATCTTGAAATGTGGTGGTGACTCAGGGGCCCTGCAGGATTCTCCTATGCTGGGAGTTTTACACCACTTCAAATAGCCAGTTACCCTTCTGGGACCAGGTGGTGTTCTGTTTTGATTCTCAGGGATCCCCTTATGTTAGTATTCAAGAATAGGCCTCTGGGGACGGATGCCTGAAAACCTAAACTACAGTTCAGATTAGGGTCTAGGGGCATGTCAGGTTCAGTCTTCTCTCTCTAGGGCCATATCTCTGGGTGTCTGACTGGAGGTTGGTTCTCAGGGTGTCAACTGCACATTTTTGTCCAGGGCAGCCTATGACATTGAGGTGGCCTCAGGGCCCTTGCAGGTTTCTCCTAATTTGGAGGTTTTGGCAACTGTAAAGGGCACAGTTTCCTTTGGGAGGGCAGGCACAGTCCTGAGGTGTGGCTCCAGAGACCCCATCCTGGAGGTTGTGTGCGCCAGGGCTCTGGGGATAGAAGTCTGAAAACACAACCTCAGATTAGGTTTAGGGCCGCCAGTAGGGCAGGCCCGATCTGCAGACCCTGAGGGGAGCTCCTTGGGATCTGAAATTAGGGCAAGTGTGAGGTGGTAGCTTAGCCTTTTTCCTCTGGATTTTGTATCTAGGATGGCCGCGGAATGTAGGGGTGGCCACCTGGGTCCATGGAATTTTCTCCCTCTTGGGGATTCTGCCTGGTCCCCAATAGTTTGGTGTCATTCTGGGGGAAGGGAGGAGTCCTGTTTTCTGTCTCAGGGTTCCCCCAAAAACAGGGATTCCAGAGTAGGGCTCTGGGTACAGGCGCCTGTAAAACACCTTGAATTAGGATTTGGGCCTAGGCGAATGGCAATCCTGATATGAGGGCACATGCTCTGGCTACCGAGGGCCTTATTTGAAATCAGAGCTCAGGCTGAGGGTCACAATGTGTGTTTGTGCCAAGGCGGCCCTCAAGAGTGGGCGTGGCCTCATGGGCCATGCAGGTTTCCTCTGCTCTGAGGGTTTTACACCCATCCCAACAGCAAGGTTTCCTGCCATGGGGAAGGAGGAGTCCTGTTTTGTGCATTAGGTTCCTCTATATGCAGGGATCTGAGATAAGGTCTGGAGACAGATGCCTGAAAACCCAGGTTGGGTAGAGGTGACGGCCTAGGGCCATGGCAGGTCAGATCTGCTGGATATGTGGACAGCTGTCTGGGTCGCTGATGGGAGGTCTGGTCTTAGTCTGTGTTAGACAGAGCAGTAGTACACAGGGCGGTCTATGGTATTGGGGTGCCATTGAGGGCTGTGCAGGTTGATCCTCATTTGGGGTTTTTGGGCAACCCCATAGGGCAGTTTTTTCTTCCGCTGGGCAGCCTGAGTGGTACATTGTCACTCCAAAATTAGTATGCAGATTGTTATTTCTATTGGGAGGACTACTCAATTGTCTACTTCTAATTGTCGTAGTTCTCCAGGTTTTAGCTCCTGAGTTTGGATTATATAGGAGTCAAAGTTTAGGTCTTCATAATCTGTGTACTCATAACTTCAGGATCATTTGTGACCCATAGTTTTTAATGGTCAAGGAAGGATTATTGATCTCATCTATTATATAGAAGATTTGTAGTGAAGGCAAAGGAATTAAAATTAAAATGATAGCAGGTAGGATAGTTCATACCCTTTCAACTTCTTGAGCATCTATAGTTCTGGTATGTGTTAGTTTAGTAGTTAGTATTAATGAAATGATGTAGAGAACAAGAGAGTTGATGAAGAATATGATTATTAATGTAGTCATGGAAGTGTAATAGTTCTTCTATAATAAGGGAGGTTGCATCTTGAAGGCCTATTTGAAAAGGGTACGCCGTAGAGATGTAAAGAACTTTCACCTATAATTTGACTTTGACAAAGTCATGTAATTTTTACTAATATCTCTTTATTGAGAAAGATATAGTGGTTATGATATTGGCTTGAAACCAATTCTAGGGGGTTCAATTCCTTCCTTTCTTATTTTGATAGTACATAGGTTGGTTCTTTGAATGTGTGATATGGAGGAGGGCATCCATGTAATCATTTAATGTTTGTTGAAGTAAGTTCTACTGTTATCATCTCTCGTTTGGATGCAGAGGCTTCTCAGATTATGAAGATTATTAATATTACTATTAATGAGATAAATGAACACATGGAAGACACTGTGTTTCATGTTGTATAAGCATCTGGATAATTGGAGTATCGTCGAGGTATGCCTGATAGGCCTAGGAAATGTTGCGGAAAGAATGTTATATTTACTTCTATGAATATAATTGTAAAGTGGATTTTTGCTCAAAAATCATTTAGTGTGTAACCTGTGAACAGTGGGACTCAATGGACAAACCCGCCTATGATGGCAAACACTGACCCCTTTGAAAGGACATAATGGAAATGAGCTACCACGTAGTATGTGTCATGAAGAACAATATCTAATGATGAGTCTGGTCATACAATACCTGTTAAACCGCCCACTGTGAATAGAAAAATAAACCCCAGTGCTCATAATATAGCTGGCGATCATTTAATATTCCTGCTATGTAGAGTGGCCAGTCAGCTAAATACTTTCACTCCCATTGGAATTGCAATGATTATAGTAGCTGAGGTGAACTATGCTCGTGTGTCAATGTCCATTCCTACGATAAACATGTGGTGGGCTCATACAATAAATCCTAAGAAACTGATAGATATCATTGCTCAGGCTATTTCTGTGTAGCCAAATGGTTCTTTTTTTCCTGAGTAATAGGTTACAACATGTGAGATAATTCCAAATCCTGGTAGAGTTAGAATATAGACTTTGGGATGTCCGAAAAATCAGAATAGGTGTTGATACAGAATAGGGTCTCCTCCTCCAGCTGGGTCAGAGAAGGTAGTATTTAGATTTCGGTCTGTGAGTACTATGGTAATACCGGCTGCTAGAACTGGTAATGATAAGAGTAGAAGTACAGCCGTGATCAGGACAGATCATACAAGTAGAGGAGTTTGATATTGTGATATTGCAGGGGGTTTTATGTTGATAATGGTAGTAATAAAGTTAATGGTTCCTAGGATGGATGAGACACTTGCCAGGTGTAGAGAGAAGATTGTTAAGTTTGCGGATGCTCCTGCATGTGCTAAATTTCCTGCTAGAGGAGGGTACACAGTTCATCCTGTTGCTGCACCTGCTTCTACCATGGAAGAAGCTAGAAGGGGAGGAAAGGAGGGGGGCAGAAGTCAAAAGCTTATATTACTTATTTGTGGAAATGCTATGTCATGTGTGCCAATTATTAAGGGTATTAATCAGTTTCTGAACCCTCCAATCATAATTGGCATTACTATAAAGAAAATTATTACAAATGCATAAGTGGTTACAATTAGGTTATAGATGTGGTCATCTCCTAGTAGAGCACCTGGTTGGCCCAATTCAGCACAGATTAATAGGCTAAGAGCAGTGCCTACCGTTCTGACTCATGCACCAAATAAAAGGTAAAGGGTGCCGATGTCTTTATGATTTGTGGAGAATAATCTTCGATTTATGAACATAGGTAAAATGGCTGATAAAGGCATTAGACTGTAAATTGAAGAATAGGGGTTTGAGTCCTCTTTTTGCCAAGCTCTGTGGCAAAATAGCACGTTGAACTGCAAATTCAAAGAAGCAGCTTCAGCCCTGCCAGGACTTCTCCCACCTTTTTCTTTTCTTCGAGGTGGGAGAAGTAGATTGAAGCCAGTTGACTAGGGTATTTAGCTGTTAACTAAAGTTTTGTGGGATGATAGCCCACCAGTCTAGAAAGGGCTTAGCTTAATTAAAGTGATTGATTTGTGTTCAGTAGATGTGAGATACACTCTTGTAATCCTTAAGGTGAGATTCAGGAGTTAAGTGAATGGCACTTACTTAGGGCTTTGAAGGTCCTTGGTCTTTTAACCTAAACTTCTAGAACAGTGTTAGTATTATTGGGGTTAATGGGAGTAATATGGTCGAAGTTACAATTAGTAGGGATAAAAGAATTACATTTTTTTGTGTTTTTGAATTGCCATTTTATTTTTATGGTGTTTATTGAGGGGAATATAGTTAGTGCTGTTGTGTATATTAACTGCATATAAAAGTATAGGTTTAGTAGGGCTGTAATTGCTATAAATGTTGATATAACAATTATATTGTTTTTTAATGAGTTCATGGATGATTATTCATTTACAGATGAATCCTGAGAGGGGAGGTAGGCCTCCTAGTGATAGTATGATTGTTAGGATTAGTGAGGTAATTACTGGGAGTTTGTTTCATATATGAGATAGCGATGGTGCAGTTGTAGATGAACTGAGTGTGAACAGTATGACTGTTCCAAGTGTTACTGTAATGTAGATTATGAGGTTTACTATTATTAGGGTAGGGTCATATGTTGTTACAGCAATCATTCATCCTCTGTGGCGATTGATGAGTTTGCTAGGATTTTTCGTAGTTGTGTTTGGTTATAACCTCCTCAGCCTCCTGCTAGGACGGACATAATAGTCATGGCTACTAATAAGTTTAGATTTATAGATGGGGAGATTTGGTATAGAACGGATAAGGGGGCGATTTTTTGTCAGGTTAGTAGAATTATTCCTGATGATAGTGGGATTCCTTGGGTTACTTCAGGTACTCAGAAGTGGAAGGGTGATAGTCCTAGTATTATTGCCAGAGCTACTGTTATTATGTTTGATGTGATTGGGTTAGGGGTATTTAGTATTGTTCATTGTCCTGTCAATAGTAGGTTAATAATAATTCCTAATATTAAGAGTATAGATGCAGTGGCTTGGGTAAGGAAATATTTTGTTGATGCTTCTATGGCTCATGGATTGAAATTTTTTTACTAAAATGGGGATAATAGCTAGTATATTTATTTCAAATCCAATTCAGATTGTCAGTCAGTGAGAGTTTATTAGTACTATAATGGTTCCTGAAATGACCGTTGATATAATGATAGTGAGGATGGGGGATATAATTAGTATGGGAAGGGGATAAACCAATATTTTCAGGGTATGGGCCCGATAGCTTATTTAGGTGACCTTACTGTAGAATTTGTGTAAGTTGGGTAGCACAAAGATTTTTGAGTTATTAGGATTAGGTTCAATTCCTATAATTCTAGAAATAAGAGGTCTCGAACCTCTATAATTTACTCTATCAAAGTAACTCTTTTGTCAGACATATTTCTTATGTTTGGGGAGGAATACTTGCTGTCATAATGGGTAAGGCTACATGTCATATGCATAGGGCTAGTGTCAGGGGAAGTAAGTTTTTTTTCATAATAAATTTATGAGTTTATCATAATAGAATCATGGATAGGATGCTCGAATTCATAGGAAGGAAGTTGTTAGTAGAAGTGTTTTTATAGCAAAATTGATGGAGTATAGTTCTGGTAAGTATGGGGTGTGGAATGCACCAAAAAACAGGATAGTTGTAAGGGTATTCGTTATAATAACGTTGGCATATTCAGCTAGGAATAATAGGGTGAATGGTTCAGCTGCATATTTGACATTGAATCTGAAGACTAATTCTGATTCTCCTTCTGTTAAGTCAAATGGGGTGCGATTGGTTTCTGCTAGGGTTGAGATAAATCATATTATAGCTAGGGGTCACGTGGGGAGGATTAGTCATAAGTGTTCTTGTGTAGTAATAAGTATAGATCGGGTAAAAAAGCCATTTATTGATAGTACTGATAGGAGGATAATGGCTAGTGTGACTTCGTAGGAAATTGTTTGGGCTACAGCTCGAAGGGCCCCAATTAGGGCATATTTTGAGTTTGAGGCTCATCTGGACCATAAAATAGAGTAAACAGCTAGGCTTGATATTGCTAGTATGAATAGGATTCCTAGGTTTATATTGATGAGAGGGTAAGTTATTGGTAATGGGATTCATATGGTTAGGGCTAGTGTTAGGGCTAGGATTGGGGCTATTACAAATATAGTGATAGATGATGTTAGGGGTCATAAAGTTTCTTTAGTGAATAGTTTTATGGCATCTGCAATTTGTTGCAAGAGGCCATAGGGTCCTACGATGTTTGGGCCTTTACGGTGTTATATATACCCTAGGATTTTTCATTCCACTAATGTTAGAAAGGCTATAGAAAGTAGGATAGGTACAACTAGTGAAATGATATTAATTATAAACATATTATTAGGAAGAAGATTTGAACCCCTGAGAATAAAAGTTTAAGTTTTACGCAATTACTGGGCTCTGCCACCCTAACAAGCCCTATCTCTAGGGCTATGAAATGAAGGTGGACTATTTAGATTAAGATTATATCCTCTATTAGTCCTAAGGCTTTCTGATAGAATAGGCCTTACTTCTCTTGTCCTTTCATATTGGGAGAAGTTGTAATAGATAGAAACCAACCTGGATTGCTCTGGTCGGAACTCAGATCATGTAGGACTTTAATCATTGAACAAACGAACCTTTAAGAGCTGCTGCACCATTGGGATGTCCTGATCCAACATCGAGGTCATAAACCGTATTGTTGATATGGACTCTCAAATAGGATTGCGCTGTTATCCCTAGGGTAACTTGTTCCGTTGATTGAATTTCTTGGATCAATAAATGATAATATATTTCGACTGGTTTGTCTATATTTGTATCACTCGGAGGTTATTTTATTCTCCGAGGTCACCCCAACCTAAATTGTTAATCCATTAATAAGATCATGTTATGCCTAATTGGCGATTAAATAGACTTATTATGGACTAGTTAATTGAAGCTCCGTAGGGTCTTCTCGTCTTACTAGTTTATTCCCGCCTCTTTGCGGGAAGGTCAGTTTCACTGATTGGAAGTAAGAGAGAGTTAAACCCTCGTGTGGCCATTCATACAAGTCCTTATTTAGAGAGCAAATGATTATGCTACCTTTGCACAGTCAGGATACTGCAGCTGTTTAACTAGTGTCACTGTTGCTTCTATTATTAAATAGATTAGCCCAGTAGTACGTTAGGAGTTGGCTTAAGATTTTTGGAATTAAGAGGGTTGGGTTGTTGAGCTTGAATGCTTTCTTAATTGGTGGCTGCTCTTAGCCCTAATATGGTTTTATTTAACTTTACTCTTTAAGTAAGGTTGTATCCTTATTCTAAAAAGTGATAACCTTTTTAGATTATATTTTAAATTTACATTATAATTTTGGGATTTGTTGGGTAAATTTAAAGATGAACTGAGATTCTATTCTATTCTATTCAACCAGCTATCACCAGGCTCCTTAGGCTTTTCACCTCTACCTATAAATCTTCTCACTATTTTGCAACATAGGTGAGTTTATCCCTGTGGATTATTCATAGGTAGCTCATCTGGTTTGGGGGGAGTTAGCTTAAGATCTCTTTGCTAAATTATTCTAGGTAGCTCATTATGCAAAAGGTATAAGGGGTGATCTTTACTGTTTATTACTTTAAACTTTCATAATTCCCTTATGGTACTTTCTCTATAGCTCCAAGCAAAATTTCTATCTCCTATACTATCATGATGTAATTGAATGTTTTGTTTAGAGGCTTATTGTAGTAGTTGAGTTAGTGGTTGGTTGGGCTAGTTTTGGTTCAATGGGCTCATTGGTATATGAAATCTTCTGGGTGTAAGCCAGATGCTTTAATTAAGCTACAGTTTGATTTATCCAAGCACACTTTCCAGTATGCTTACCTTGTTATGACTTATCTCCTCTTGCGTTGGTTTAGTCTGTATTATGTAGTTTTTGGGTGTATTGCTTGAGGAGGGTGACAGGTGGTGTGTGCGTGCTTCATGACCCTATTCAATTAAGCTCTCTATTCTTAATTTACTACTAAATCCACCTTTAGTTTTTACTTTTCATAAAAACTTTTGTGAGCATATTCTTGATTAGAAAATGTAGCCCATTTCTTCCCACTTTCATGGGTTACACCTTGACCCAACTTTTTAATGTATAATTATTATGCTTACTTTTCTTCCTTTTGAGGGTTTGCTGAAGATGGTGGTATGTAGATTGACTTAGCTAGAAGTGGTGAGGCTTATCAGGGTTTATCGATTATAGAACAGGCTCCTCTAGAGGGATATAATGCACTGCCAAGTCCTTTGAGTTTTAAGCTGTTGCTAGTAGTTCTCTGGCAGATAATTTTCTTGTACAAATTATTTATGTTTAGGGCTGAGCATAGTGGGGTATCTAATCCCAGTTTGGGTCTCAGCTATTGTGTGGTTAGAAATAATAAAGTCACTTTTGTGGTATATTTTATGTTAACAGTAGCTTTTTATGGCCTGGTTAAATTTTAACTTTAGTGTGATGTAGTCCTTAACACGTTTTATGCCTTGGGCCTATTAATTTGGGTTAATCATATGACCGTGGTGGCTGGCACAAAATTTACCAACTCTTAATGTTAACATGACTTAGTCAAACTTTCATTCATGGCTTAATTTTTGTCACTGCTGTATCCCATGGGGGTGTGGTTGAGCAAGGTGTTATGAGCTACTTATTTAGTGTACTTGATACCCACTCCTTTTAATCAGTTTAGAGATTTAGAGGGCATTTTCACTGGGATGTGGAGACTTGCATGTGTAATTCTGTTAATAATCAACAGGAAGGCTAGGACCAAACCTTTATGTTTATGGAGTCTTATGACTCTTCTAGGCATTTTCAATGCCTTGCTTTATTTAATAAGCTACATTAAGGATTAGATTAGTTGATGTTAAGATGTTTAGGCATGTTAATTTAATTATTAGTATTAAATGTAAGTTGATGGGGGGTATTAGAGGTGGGGTATTACATCTATAGATAGCTTTCTTGAATAGAGTATTCTGGGCAAATTAGTGATAGAGATTAATGTATAGAGTATCAGTATAAGTATCTTCTTATATATGCTGCATGTGCTTAGTTCTGTTTGGGGGGCTTGGCAGGACAATTTTAAGTGTTTGTATACTTTTGAAGTTACAGGGGGTAAAAAGAGTTTGATTTAACTAGTTTCTATCTGTTGAATACATGTATTTGTGTACATGTGTATGTGTATACGTGTGTATGTCCTGTAATCATTGACTGAATTTCACCTTATGGTTGTGCGATGTGGATAAATGATGATGACTAAGCCCAGCTACAAGTTATTTGAATGTGACGAGGCCTTTACAGCCATAGCTGAGTGATACCAGTCTCCCCCTCAAAAATTAAAAAAATACCAAATGCACGACACCACAGTTATGTGTGATCATGGGCTGATTAGTCATTAGTCCATCGAGATGTCCCATATGAAGGGTTAGTAGGATTGGATTGAGGACTATCATGGCCCTGAAGTAAGAACCAGATGCCAGTATAGTTTCACTGTAGAAACCCCCACATTTGATAGACCTGAAACAAGAAGAGGTACACATCATGCAAGGATTGATGGTTTCTCAAGGCCTGGTGATCAAACTTGTGGTCTAGGTGAGGTGCACGTATGTAAAGTCAATCATAGTATGTACATACTTATATGCATGGGGCAAACCATTAATGCATGATATACATAAGGGTCAGGAAAAATACATACTGGGGAAGCACAGTAGATGTTGTTAAATATATGAATTTAAATAATGGGATGAGGAAATCAGGGAATAGTTTAGTTAGAATGTCAGCTTTGGGTGCTGATGGTGGGGCTATTACTTCTTCCTTGAGTTTTAGGGAGATGGAGTTCTCCATTTTTGGTTTACAAGACCAAAATAATTAATATACTACAAAGACTCTTCATTTTAATAAGTTCTTCTCAATAATGCTGATAGTTGGTATTAGAATTAGGAGGATTGTGAAGTAAAGAATTGAGGCTAATTGACCAATGGTGAGGAAGTGGTGTTCTACTGGTTGACCACCAATTCATGTTAAGGTAAAGAGATCAGCTACTAGTAATCAAAATAGGCATTGGCTTAGTGAGTGGCATATCATACCTTGTTGTTTTGAAGTATGTAATACTGGGATAATAGCTAGGACTAGAATGGAGAGGACTAGGGCTAATACTCCTCCTAGTTTATTAGGAATGGATCGTAGGATTGTGTATGCAGATAGGAAATGTCATTCATGTTTGATATGCGGTGGAGTGTTAAGTGGGTTGGCAGGGATGTAGTTGTCAGTATCTCCTAGTAGGTCGGGTGAGAATAGTACTAGTATTATGAGTACTAGGATTAGGAATAGGGCACCTAGGATGTCTTTAATTGTGTAGTATGGGTGGAATGGAATTTTGCCCGAATCAGATGGGATTCCAGAAGGATTGTTGGATCCTGTTTCATGAAGAAATAATAGATGAATTGCTGCCAGTGCCGAGATGATGAATGGTAGGATAAAGTGGAAGGCAAAGAATGGTGTTAAGGTGGCTTTGTCTACCGAAAAACCTCCTCAGCTTCACTCTACAAGGTTGGTTCTGATGTATGGGATGGCTGATAGTAAGTTGGTAATTACAGTTGTGCCTCAGAAGGACATTTGTCCTCATGGTAAAACGTAACCTATGACTGCTGTTGCTATAACTGCAAATAGTAGGATAATGTCAATGTTTCATGTTTCAGGGAATATATAAAATCTGTAGTATAGGCCTCGTCCTACATGTAGGAATAGGCAGATGAAGAATATGAAGGCTCCATTGGCATGTATATACCGGATGATTCAGCCGTAATTGAGTCTCGACAGATGTGTGTAACTGATGAGAAGGCTGTGGCTGTGTCTGATGTGTAGTGTATAGCTAAGAATAAACCTGTAAGGATTTGAAGGATTAGGTAAATCCCGATAATGGAGCCAAAATTTCATCATGCTGAGATGTTTGATG
This sequence comes from Lontra canadensis, assembly GCF_010015895.1. Classification (NCBI taxonomy): domain Eukaryota; kingdom Metazoa; phylum Chordata; class Mammalia; order Carnivora; family Mustelidae; genus Lontra; species Lontra canadensis. The sequence continues at coordinate 51,941 of NW_022631199.1, read as the reverse complement.
GTGCGGGTAGGTCAATAAATGAGTTGTTGATAATTTTGGTTAGTGGGTGGGTCTTATGAATGTTGGTCATTAGTGTTCTTATAGTTGAAATACAACACTGATTTTTTCATGTCACCAGTCATGGTTAGATTCCATGTAGGAATAATGATGACATACATTATATTCATTTTAAGTATTGTTTTTGTAGTTAGTTTGAGGACAGAAGTCTGAAAACAAAAGCTTGTGTAATTTTTAGGGCCTAGGGCATGGCAGGCCCAAATGCAGAGGCTGAGGCAAGATTCCCATCATCTGAAGTAAGGGTAAATGTCATACGTTCGCTTAGGCTCAAGTGTGTGTCCTTTATGGCCGCCTAATGCAGTAGTGGTGTCATGATGCCATGGAGATTTTCCCAATCTGGGGGTTGTGCACAGCTCCAAACATCAAGGTTTCCTTCTGCAGGACAGGAGGCATCTACTTGATGGCTTATAGGTCCCCAATATAGAAGATTCAAGAGCAGGGCTCTTTGTATGGATGCCTGGAAACCCCACCTAGGGTTCCATTGGATCCTATGGACATGGGAGGTTCGATATGCTGGCTCTGGTGTGAGCTACACAGGGGGCTGATTTGAAATGGACTCTCATGCTGATGGGTCACAATCTGGTTTTGTGTCCAGGGAGAGCTTAGAATGTGGCAGTGGCTCAGGGGCCATGCAGGATTCTATTGCCTTGAGTCTTAGACACAGATCCAAATAGCAAGGTTTCCTCCTGGGACAGGTGGTTTTCTGTTTTGGGCCTCAGGGGCCTCCCATATGGTATTCAATACCAACTCCCATTGGTATTCAAGACTAGGACTCTGGGGACAGATGCCTGAAAACACAGCTAGTGTTCAGATTAGGGCCTAGGGGCATGTCAGGTTGATTTTCTGTCTCTGGGGCCATCTACCTGGGTGTCTGACTGGAGGTCCATGCACAGGGTGTGTCAGACTGCTTATTTTTATCCAGGGAGGCCTATGAAACTGGGTGGCTTGGGGGCCTTGCAAGTTTCTCCTAATCTGGAGGGTTTTGGCAACTTTAAATGGAACAGTTTCCTTAGGGAGTGCAGGCACAGTCCAACGATGTGGCTCCAGATGCTCCAGCCTGGAGGGTGTGTGGGCCAGGGCTCTGGAGACAGAAGTCTGAAAAGACAAAACTGCCTGGAAAACACTTCCTTGGGTTCATATTTGGGCCTATGGGCATGGCAAGCCCAATATACGGGCTCTTGGTCCAGCTACTGAGGGGCCTTATTTGAAAATGGGGCTTGGGCTGAGGGTCACAATGCGTGTTTGTGCCCAAGGCTGCCCTCAATTGTGGGCATGGACTCATGGGCCCTGTAGATTTCTCCTACTCTGAGGGTGTGACACCCATCCCAACAGCAAGGTTTCCTGCCATGGGGAAGGAGGGGTTCTGTTTTGTGCATCAGGTCCCCATATGCAGGGATTTGATATAAGATCTGGGACATATGCCTGAAAAACTCAGCTAGGGTTCAGAATATGGCCTAGGGGCATGTCAGGCTCAATATTCTGTCTCTGGGACCATCTACTTGGATGTCTGACTGGAGGTCATTGCTCAGGGTGTGTCAGACAGCACATTTTTGTCCAGGGTGGCCTATAAAATTGGGGTGGCCTTGGGGGCTTTAAATGTTTCTCCTAACCTGGAGTGTTTTGGCAACTATAAAGGGCACAGTTTCCATCAGGAGGGCAGGCACAGTCATTCAGTGTGTCTCTGAAGGCTGGAGCCTGGTGGGTGTGTGGGACAGGGCTCTGGGGACAGAAATCTAAAAACACAAACTCGGGTTAGACTTAGGGCCGAGGGTTTGGCATGCCTGATCTGCAGACCCCGAAAGGAGCTCCTCGGGATCTGAAATTAAGGTGACTGTGAGGCAGTAGCTCAGGCTTTTGTCTATGGATTGTGAGTTTATGTTGGCCACAGAATGTATGGGGGCCTCATGGGGCCATGGAAGATTCTCCCTCTCTGGTTATTTTGCCCCGGACCCAATAGTTTGGTGTGATACTGGAGGAAGGGAGGAGTCCTGTTTTCCGTCTCAGGGGTCCCATACACAGAGATTTTTGGGGGACCCCTGAGACAAAAAAACTGACTCCTCCCTTCCCCTAGAATGACCCCAAACTATTTGGACCCGGGCAAAATCCCCAGAGAGGGAGAATCGTCCATTCCCATGAGGCCACCCCTACATTCCATGGCCATCCTTGACACAAATCCAGAGACAAAAGCCTGAACTACCGCCTCACACTCACCCTTATTTCATATCCCGAGGAGCTTCCCTGAGTGCCTGTAGATAGGGCCTGTCATACCCATGGCCTGAAACCTAACATGAGTTTGTGTTTTCAGACTTCTCTCCCTGCAGCCCTGGCCCACACACCCTCCAGGCTGGGGCCTCTGGAGCCACACCGCAGGAATGTGGCTGCCCTCTTGAAGGAAAGTGGGCCCATTCCATTTGCCACAACCCTACAGAATAGGAGAAACATACAAGGCCCTCGAGGCCATCCAAATTATGTAGTCCACCCTGGACAAAAACACAGTCTGGCACACCATGTACATCGACCTCCAGGCAGAAACTCAGGTCCATTGGCCCAGCGACAGAAGATTGAACCTGACATGCCCTTAGACCCTAATTTGAACACTAGCGTAGGTTTGAAGGCATTGGTCCCCAGAGGCCTGGTCTCGAAAACCAACATATTCAGTTCCAGGAGGGCCAAAACAGAACACCTCCTGTCCCCAGAAGGGAACCTTGCTCTTTGGAGCTGTGTCCAATCCTCAGGGCCAGAGAATCCTGCATTGATCCTGAGCTACCGCCACATTCCAAGGTCACCCTGGACACATACCCACATTGTGACCCATCATTGCGAGACTCCATTTCAACTCAGCCCCCTAGATAGCTCGCCCCACAGCCAGCAGATGGAATGAGGCTTGTTCCTAGGCGCCAATGGGAATGCGAGGTGGGGTATCCAGGCACCTGACGTAGAACCCTGCTCTCAGGTCTTTCTGTAGGGGGGACCCTGGAGACATCAAAGCAGTCACCCACTGTCCTGCACAAGGAAACCTTACTGTTTGGAGCACCTCACAACCCCCAGAGTGGAAAAACCTCCATGGCCTCATGAGGCCATCCTTCCACTAGGCGACTATCACAAACACAAACTCTAGCCTGAGTGAACGTCTGACACTCACCCTTCCTTCTGATGCTGGAGATCTCAAGACAGCCTCTGCAGATTGGGCCTGCCAAGCCCTAGGCCTGAAACATAACCCTAGCTTGTATTTTCAGACTGCCATCCTCAGGTTTTGGGCCCACAAGCCCTACACTCTGGGAATTCTGGAGCTACCACGCAGCACTCTGCCTGCCCACCAGAAGAAAGAAGTGTCCTATGGGGCTGCCCCAAAACCCCAAATGAGGATCCACCTGCACCACCGTCGACGGCACCCCAATTGCATAGGCAGCCCTGTGCCCTAATGCTCTGTCTGCCACAGCCTGAGCCCAGACCTCCCAACAGTCACCCAGACAGCGGGCCGCATATCCAGTGGATCGGACCTGCCATGGTGCTAGGTTGTTATCTCTACCCAACCTGGGTTTTCAGGTGTCTGTCGCCAGACCTGATCTCAAATCCCTGCCCATGGGGAAACCTGATGCACCAAACAGAACTCCTCCTTCCCCATGGCAGGAAACCTTGCTGTTGGGATGGGTGTCAAAGTCAAACCCTCAGAGGAGGAGAAACCTGCATGGCCCATGAGGCCATGCCCATGCTTGAGGGCCACCCTGGGCATAAACACGCATTGGGACCCTCAGGCCAAGCCCCGTTTTCAAACAGGGCCTCTTGGTAGCTGGACCAAGAGCCCGCATATCGGGCTTGCCATGCCCCTAGGCCCCAATCCTAACCAAAGCTGAGGTTTTCCAGTGCCTGTACCCAGAGCTCTGCCATGGAACCCCTCTTTTGGAGGGACTCCTGAGACAGAAAACAGGACTCCTCCCTCCCTGCACAATGACCCCAAACTTTTGGGAGCCGGGCCAAATCCCCAGAGAGGGAGAATCGTCCATGGCCCCTGAGGCCACCCCTACATTTCACGGCCATCCTTGACTCAAAATCCAGAGACAAAAGCCTGAGCTATGGCCTCACACCCACCCTTATTTCATATCCTCAGGAGTTCCCCTCAGGGTCTATAGATAGGACCTGCCATACCCTCGGCCGGAAACCTAAGCTGAATTTGTGTTTTCAGACTTCTGTCCCCACAGCCCTGGCCCACACACCCTCCAGGCTGGGCCCTCTGGAACCACACCGCAGGACAGTGCCTGCCCTCTCGAAGGAAATGGGGCCCTTTCCATTTGCCACAACCCTACAGGTTAGGAGAAACCTGAAAGGCCCCCGTGGACATCCCAATTTTGTAGCCTGCCCTGGACAAAGAGGCACATTCCGACACAACCTGAGCAACTACCTCCACTCAGACACACAGACAGATGTTTCCCCAGAGACAGAAGATTGAGCCGGACATGCCCCCAGGCCCTAATCTGAACCCTAGCTTAGGTGTTCAGGCATCTCTCCTCAGAGGCCTGGTTTCGAATCCCAGCATCTGGGGGTTTTCTGAGGCACAGGACAGAACACCTCCCATCTCCAGATGGGAACCTTGCTATTTGGAGCTGTGTAAAACCCTGAGGGGAGGAGGATCTTGCAGGGCCCCTGAGCCACCGCCACATTCCAAGGTCTCCATGGACACAGAGCCACATTACGACCCATCAGCGTGGGAGTCCATTTCAACTCAGCTTCCTGGGCAGCTCACCCCAGAGCCAGCAGATCGAACCTGCCTTGTTCCTAGGCACCAATGGTAACACTAATGGTGGATTCCAGGCATCCATATGTACAACCTTCTCTTGAATCTTTTTGTATGAGGGAGTCTTGAGACATCAAGCAGGATGCCCCCTGTCCTGCAGAAGGAAACCTTGCTGGTTAGATCAGCTTACAACACCCAGAGTGGGAATACCTCCATGGGCTCATGAGGCCAACCCTCCCATAGGATGCCATCAAGGATACAAACTCCAGCCTGAGGTAACGTCTGATACTCGCCCTTACCACAGATGCTGGAGATCTTGATTCAGCCTCTGAAAATTGATACTCCTGTACCCTAGGCCCTAACCTTAACCCTAGCTTGTGTTTTCAGTCTTTGGTCCTGAGAGTCCTGCTGTACAAGCACTCCAGATTGGGAATTCTGGAGTTATAATGCAGCACTCTGCCTGCCTTTCAGAAGGCAAAATGGCCTCTGGGACTGCACAAAAATCCCAAATGAAGGTCCACCTTCACGGCCCTTGAAGTCAAAAAATTTCTTAGGCCACTGGTGCACTAATGATCTGTCTGGCACAGCTAAGTCCTGACCTCCTGACAGCCACCCATGTGCCTGGTCACCTCTCCAACAGATAGTACCTGCCATGCTCCTAGGCCATCATCTCTACTCAACCTGGGTTTATAGGCCTCTGTGCCCAGAGGCCTGGGCTCAAATCCCTGCATATCAGCGAACATGATCCACAAATTAGAAGTCCTCCTGCCCTGCAGCAGGAAACCTTGCTATTCAGATGTGTGTAAAACCCTCAGAGTGTAAGAAACCTGCATGGCCCATGAGGCCCCACCCACTCTTGAGGGCCATCCTGGACACAAACCCACTTTTTGACCCTCAGCCTGAGCCACATTTTCAATTGAGCCACCTCGGTATCTCTACCTAGAGCCAGCATATGAGGCCTGGTGCGACCCTAGGCCCAAATCCTAATCCAAGGTTGGGTTTCCAGGCACTCATACACAGAATCCTGCTCTCAAATCCCTCTTTTTTCCTTAATTTTACTTATTTATTTGATAGAGAAATCACAAGTAGACAAAGAGGCAGGCAGAGAGAGAGGGGGAAGCAGGCTCCATGCTGAGCAGAGAGCCCGATTTGGGGCTCAATTCCAGACCCTGAGATCTTGACCTGAGCTCAAGGCAGAGGCTTAACCCACTGAGTCACCCAGGTTCCCCTCTTGAATCCCTCTTTATGGGGATTGAACTTGAACTTGAAAACAAGATTCCTCCTTCCCCCACAATGACAGCATTCTATTTGGAGCTGTACAAAACCCCCAAAGAGGGAGAATTTTCCATGGTCTCCTTCCATGGAAGTTTCCCTATCTGGGGTTTAGGCAGAGCTCCAAACAGCAAGGTTTCCTTCTGGGGACAGGAAGTGTTGTGTTCTGTGGCTCAAGGATCCCCCAAATGTTTGAATTCGAGACAAGGCCTCTGGGGACAGATGTCTGAAAACATAAGCTAGTGTACAGATTCAGACATAGGGGCATGTCAGCTTCAGTCTTCTGTCTCTGGGGCCATCTACCTGGGTGTCTGATGGGAGATAGTTGCTCAGGTTGTGTCAGACTGTGCATTTTTGTCCAGAGCATCCTATGAAATTGGGGTGGCCTCAGGGGCCTTCTAGGTTTCTCCTTACCTGAGGTTTCTTGAAGCTCTAAAGGGCCCAACTTCCTTCTGGAGGGCAGGCCCAGTCCTGTGGTGTGACTATGGAATACCCAGGCTGGAGGGTTTGTGGTGAAGGACTCTGCAGACAGAAATCTGAAAACACCAGCTAGGGTTAGGATAATGGCTGAGGGTATGGCAGACCCTGAGTCGAGCTCCTTAGGATCTAAAATTCGGGCAAGTGTGAGGCAGAAACTCAGGCTTTGCCTCTGGTTTTTCTGTCTAGGAAGGGCACAGAATGTAGAGGAGACCTCATGGGGCCATGGAAGATCCTCCCTCGTTGGGGGTTTTTCACAGCTCCAAATAGCATGCTGTCATTGTGGGGGAAAGGAGGAATCCTGTTTTCTGATTCAGGGGCCCCATGAGGAGGGATTTGAGAGCAGAACTCTGTGTATGGGTGCCTAGAAACCCCACCTTGGGTTAGGATTTGGGCCTAGGGTCACCACAAGCCTCAAATGCTGCCTCAAGGTCGTGATGCTGACAGGGCTTAGTTGAAAATGGGGCTCAGGAGGAAAGGACAAGATGGCAGGGAAGTAGGAGGAGGTGCCGTTTCAACCTGTACCCTAAAGTGAGCTGATTACCTACCAAAGAACTCCAATCACCCATGAAATCAGCCTGAGATCAGAATTATACACGTATGGATCTCTACAGGGTCAGAAGACACCAGTGGGCAGGTAAAGCAGAGTGGGAACATTGGACTAATATCAGAAGATAAACAAAAGGGGGAGGGAGCCACCAGAGGCGACTGATTGGAAAGTAATACCCCTAATACGAGAGTGCCCTGCATCTGGGGACCAGCATTCACTTGGAGACTGGTTGAAAGCACTCCAAAAGAGCAAAAGATAGCAGGGGGGAAATTGTGGGAATTGGGGCAGCTAGGGACAGGGTCTTAAGTCCCTGGATCCAGGACAGCCTCCCCTGGTGCTGAGCCAGAGAGAGTGCAGTGGAGAAACCAAGTCTTGGTCCCTGAGCCGCCGGCACACCCGAGAATGTGTGGGGTCCATCTCCTGTGAGGGGCTGGGAGCCTCGCCAGATGGCAGAATGCCCAGCCATGGTAACAGAGCCTGAGATGCACGTGTCCCTCGCCCTCCCCTGAGAGAGGTGTGTGAAGGCCCAGCCTGGTGCTCTCGGACCCGTGCCATTGTATCAGAGCCTGAGACACACACGTGACCCACACCCTCTGCTGAGAGAGGTGCGTGCAAGCCTGGAGCTCTTAGACCCAGAAAGACCAGGCACTCCCAGCCCGGGCCAGTGGGAAGATCTCAGTGTGCAATTGCTGCCTGGAACCTCTCTGGTGGTCTGGAGCTGCCCAGACAGCTGCCGCTGCCATGGTTTTGGGTACAATCAGAAGATCCTGTGTCCCCAGGGACCACGACTCAGAACCTGCTCTGCCAGTGGCCAAGGGGGAATTTCGATGGCTCTGCAGCACCCACAGAAGAGCAGACTGAGGCTTCTCTCTGAGAGGGAGGTCAGAGTGCAGTTTGCTTTCCTCTAAACCTACAAAAACCATCAAAAGTGGTCAAGGCGAGAGAAAAAAAAAAAGTGAACAAACATAAAAACCTACAGAGAACAAAAGCCTGAAAAAACTGGTTTCCTCAGAGCCCACCCCCTTGAGGGGGGCGGGAGAACTTAACTCAGGGAACATCATTGACTGAAAACCCATGTGGCAAACCCCTCCCTCAGAAAACCAACCAGGAAAAAAAAAAAAAAAGACTGCAAGAGAACAACCACCACTACTTCATAGGACCACTTTTATTTTTAACTCATTCCTACTATTCTTAATTTTTTTTATATAGATAATTTTTAACCTATTTATCATCACAGTGAGCTGTCCAGTACATCAAATTACATAATAACCTTCTAACCTGAACTTTTTATACAGACACCTGTGTTTTTCTTTTGCATTTCTAGTTTTTAAAATTTTTCTTTAAATTTTAGTTTAGTTTAGTCTAGTTTATTCCTTTTTAAATTTTATTTTCTAATATTCATATAGAGTTAAACTTCAAGGTAATCCCCTTTCCCCAACCAATGCTACCCCTATAGGTAAACCAATTTTTAATCCCCCTTTATCTTAGGAAAGTTGAGTCCTTTAACAAAGATATCAAGATACATCCAGGAAGAATCAAAACAACCTTGTTTGCCCACACTTAGAATTTATAACCACTTTCCCATCTTTTTCTTCCACCAGTGTTTCTCTGTTTTTGTGTCTGTCCTGATAGTATATAAATCTTACACTTGGGGTTCTTTTTGACAAGGTTCTTCATTTCTTTGCTTATATATATATATTTTTTCACTTGTCATATACTTTTATCAGTCTTTTTGTTTGTCTCTTTTTGTTTGTATACTTCATAAATCTTACTGTGGGGCCCATTTGGGCAGAACCTTCTCTTTTATTTTCCCTTTCTTTCCTCTCTCTCTCTCTTTTTTTTCTTTTTCTTTTCTTTTTTCTCTCATTTGGGTGGGGAGTCCTGATTGCTCAGAAGTGTTCCAGGGTGCACCCAGACTGCACCACGGTCGATACATCCAGCTACATCCGTTCAGTCATCTCTCACCAAAATGACTAGGAGGATGAATGCCCAAAAGAAGAAAAATACAGAGGATGGGCCTTCTGCAACAGAGCTAATGGCTATCAACATAAACAATATGTCAGAAAGAGAATTCAGGCTAACAATTATCCAGGCAATAGCTAGGTTGGAGAAAGCCATGGATGACCAAATGGAATTGATTAGGGCAGAACTGAAATCGACCAGGGATGATGTTCATAATGTTAGGGCAGAACTGAAAGCCACCAGGGATGAGGTTCACAATGCTCTCAACGAGTTCCAATCTAATCTAAATTCTCTAAATCTAGGGTAACTGAGACAGAAGATAGAATTAGTGATCTGGAGGACAAACAGATAGAGAGAAAGGATCAGAAGGAAGCCTGGAACAAACAGCTTAGAAGCCATGAAAACAGAATCAGGGAAATAAATGATGCCAGGAAACATTGCAACATCAGAATTATTAGAATCCCTGAAGGGGAAGAGAAAGAAAGAAGTCTAGAAGACATAGTGGAACAAGTTCTTCATGAAATTTTTCCCAATCTTGTGAATGGAACCAGCATTCATGTACTAGAGGCTGAACGGTCTCCACCCAAGATTATAGATTCCAAAAAAATATCAAGGCACCTGATAGTCAAATTGAGGAATCATAATTGTAGATACAATCTCTTGAAAGCTGCTAGGAAAAAGAGGCTCCTTACTTACAGAGGAAAGCCCATCAGAATAACATCAGACCTGTCTACAGAGACCTGGCAAGCCAGAAAGGGGTGGCAAGATATATTCAGGGCACTAAATGAGAAGAACATGCAGTCAAGAATACTTTATCCAGCAAGACTGACATTCAAAATGGATGGAGAGATAAAGAGTTTCCAAGACTGGCAAGGCTTAAAAGACTATGCAACCACCAAGCCAACACTGCAGGAAATATTAAGGGGGGTTCTATAAAAGAGGAAAAATCCTAAGAATAGCATTGAACAGAAATACAAGACAATCTACAGAAAGAAAGACTTCAAAGGTAACACAATGTCAATAAAGACATATCTATCAATAATCACTCTCAATGTGAATGGCCTAAATGCGCCCATAAAATGGCACAGGGTTGCAGATTGGATAAAACGGCAGGACCCATCCATATGTTGTCTACAAGAGACCCATTTTGAACCTAAAGATACACCCAGACTGAAAGTGAAGGGGTGGAGAAGTATCTTTCATGCCAATGGGCCTCAAAAGAAGGCCAGGGTAGCGATTCTCATATCAGACAAATTAGATTTTAAACTAAAGACTGTAGTCAGAGATACAGAAGGACACTACATCATTCTTAAAGGGACTATCCACCAAGAAGATCTAACAATTGTAAATATCTAAGCCCACAATATGGGTGCAGCCAATTACATAAGAAAACTGTTAATCAAGATAAAGAGTCTTATTGATATGAATACATTAATAGTAGGAGATCTTAACACAACTCTCTCAGAAATAGATCATCAAAGCAGAAAATCAATAAGAAACAAGAGCATTGAATGACACATTGGACAAGATGGACCTCATATATATATACAGAACATTCCACCCTAAAAGAACAGAATACTCATTTTTCTCAAGTGCACATGGAACCTTCTCAAGAATAGACCACATACTGGGTCACAGATCAGGACTCAACCAATACCAAAAAACTGAGATTATTCCCTGCATATTCTCAGATCACAATGCTTTGAAACTGGAGCTCAATCACAAGGAAACGTTTGGAAGGAACTCAAACACCTGGAAGCTAAAGTCCATCTTGCTTAAGAATGCTTGGATCAACCAGGAGATCAAAGAAGAACTGAAACAATTCATGGAAAAAATGAGAATGAAGACACTTCTGTCCAAAGCCTATGGGATACAGCCAAGGCGGTCCTAAGGGGGAAATACATAGCCATCCCAGCCTCCTTCAAAAAAAATTGAAAAATCCAGAACACACCAGCTGTCTCTACACCTTAAAGAACTAGAGAATCAACAACAAATCAAACCAACTCCACACATAAGGGAAATAATCAAGATTAGAGCAGAGATCAATGAGGTAGAAACCAGAGATACAGTAGAACGTATCAATAAAACTAGAAGCTGTTTTTTTTTTTAAAGATTTTATTTATTTGACAGATCACAGTTAGGCAGAGAAGCAGGCAGAGTTGGGGGGGGGGAAGCAGGCTCACCGCTGAGCAGAGAGCCAGATGTGGGGCTCGATCCCAGGACCCTGGGATTATGACCTGAGCTGAAGGCAGAGGTTTTAATCCACTGAGTCACCCAGGTGCCCCGAAGCTGGTTTTTTGAAAGAATCAATAAGATCGATAAACTATTGGTCACACTAATCCAAAAGAAAAGAGAGAAAGCCCCAATTAATAAAATTATGAATGAAAGGGAGAGATCACAACTAACACCAAGGAAGTAGAAACAATCATCAGAAGTTATTATCAACAGTTATATGCCAATAAGCTAAGTAACCTAGATGAAATGGATGCATTCCTGGAAAACTATAAACTCCCAAAATTGAATCAGGAAGAAATTGACAACCTGAATAGAGCGATATCTAGTAATGAGATTGAAGCAATGATCAAAAACCTCCCAAAAAAACAAGAGCCCAGGACCTGATGGATTCCCTGGGGAATTCTACGAAACTTTCAAAGAAGAAATAACACCTATTCTCCTGAAGCTGTTTCAAAAATTGAAGCAGAAGGAAAACTTCCAAACTCTTTCTATGAAGCCAGCATTACCCTGATGCCCAAACCAGGCAAAAACCCTACCAAAAAGGAGAATTTCAGACCAATATCACTGATGAATATGGATGCTAAGATTCTCAACAAGATCCTAGCAAACAGGATCCAAGAGCACATTAAAAAGATGATCCACCATGACCAGATGGGATTCATCCCTGGGCTATAAGGATGGTTCAACATTCGCAAATCAGTCAATGTGATAGAACAAATTAATAAGAGAAGAGAGAAGAACCACATGGTCCTCCCAATTGATGCAGAAAAAGTATTTGACAAAATCCAGCATCCGTTCCTGATTAAAATGCTTCAAAGTAAAGAGATAGAGGGAACATTCCTGAACTTCATCAAATCTATCTATGAAAGACCAACAGCAAATATCATCCTCAATGGGAAAAAGCTTGCAGCCTTCCCATGGAGATCAGGAACACAACAAGGATGCCCACTCTCACCACTCTTGTTCAACATAGTATTAGAAGTCCTAGCAAGAGCAATCAGACAACAAAGAGAAATAAAAGGTATCCAAATTGGCAATGAAGAAGTCAAACTCTCTCTCTTCACAGATGACATGATTCTTTATATGGAAAACCCAAAACACTCCACCCCCAAAATACTAGAACTCATACAAAAATTCAGCAACGTGGAAGGATACAAAGTCAATGTACAGAAATCAGTGGCTTTCTTATACACTAACAATGAAAATACAGAAAGGGAAGTTAGAGAATCGATTCCATTTACTCTAGCACCAAGAACCATAAGATACCTGGGAATAAACCCAACCAAAGAAGTAAAGGATCTGTACTCAAGGAACTACAGAACACTCATGAAAGAAACTGAAGAAGACACAAAAAGATTGAAGACCATTCCATGCTCTTGGATCAGAAGAATAAACATTGTTAAAATGTCTATACTGCCTAGAGCAATCTATACTTTTAATGCCATTCCGATCAAAATTCTACCAGTATTTTTCAAAGAGATGGAGCAAATAATCCAGAAATTTGTATGGAATCAGAAGAGACCCCGAATCACTAAGGAAATGTTGAAAAACAAAAATAAAACTGGGGGCATCACATTACCTGATTTCAAGCTTTACTACAAAGCCATGATCACCAAGACAGCATGGTACTGGTGTAAAAACAGACACATAGACCAGTGGAACAGAGTAGAGAGCCCAGATATGGACCCTCAACTCTATGGTCAAATAATCTTCGAAAAAACAGGAAAAAATATACAGTGGAAAAAAGACAGTCTCTTCAATAAATGGTGCTGGGAAAACTGGACAGCTATATGCAGAAAAATGAAACTCGACCATTCTCTTACACCATACACAAGGATAAAGTCAAAATGGATAAAAGATCTTAATGTGAGACAGGAATCCATCAGAATCCTAGAGGAGAACATAGGCAGTAACCTCTTCGATATCAGCCACAGCAACTTCTTTCAAGATATGTCTCCAAAGGCAAAGGAAACAAAAGCAAAGATGAACTTTTGGGACTTCATCAAGATCAAAAGCTTCTGCACAGCAAAGGAAACAGTCAAAAAAACAAAGAGGCAACCCATGGAATGGGAGAAGATATTTGCAAATGACAGTACAGAGAAAAGGTTGATAACCAGGATCAATAAAGAACTCCTCAAACTCAAGACACACAAAACAGATAATCATATCAAAAAAATGGGCAGAAGATATGAACAGACACTTCTCCAATGAAGACATACAAATGGATATCAGACACATGAAAAAATATTCATCATCACTAGCCATCAGGGAGATTCAAATTAAAACCACATTGAGATACCACCTTACACCAGTTAGAATGGCCAAAATTAGCAAGACAGGAAACAACAACATGTGTTGGAGAGGATGTGGAGAAAGGGGAACCCTCTTCCACTGTTGTTGGGAATGCAAGTTGGTGCAGCCACTTTGGAGAACAGTGTGGAGATTCCTCAAGAAATTAAAAATAGAGCTTCCCTATGACCCTGCCATTGCACTACTGGGTATTTACTCCAAAGATACAGATGGAGTGAAAAGAAGGGCCATCTGTACCCCAATGTTTATAGCAGCAATGGCCATGGTCGCCAAACTGTGGAGAGAACCAAGATGCCCTTCAACAGATGAATGGATAAGGAAGATGTGGTCCATATACACTATGGAGTATTATGCCTCCATCAGAAAGGATGAATACCCAACTTTTGTAGCAACATGGACAGGAGTGGAAGAGATTATGCTGAGTGAAATAAGTCAAGCAGAGAAAGTCAATTATCATATGGTTTCACTTATTTGTGGAGCATAACAAATAGCGTGGAGGACAAGGGGAGATGGAGAGGAGAAGGGAGCTGAGGGAAATTGGAAGGGGAGGTGAACCATGAGAGACTATGGGCTCTGAAAAACAATCTGAGGGTTTTGAAGGGGTGGGGGGTGGGAGGTTGGGGGAACCAGGTGGTGGGTATTAGAGAGGGCATGGATAGCATGGAGCACTGGGTGTGGTGCAAAAACAATGAATACTGTTAGGCTGAAAAGTAGTAAAAAAATTAAAAAAATGGAAAACGGGGCTCAGGCTGAGGGTCACAATGGGGGTTTGTGCCCAGGGCGGCCTTCAACAGTGGGTGGGTCCTCATGGGCCATGCAGGTTTCTCCTACTCTGAGGGTTTTACACACATCCCAATAGTAAATTTTCCTGTTGTGGGTTAGGACTTCCATTTCTTGGATCATGTTCACTGATATGCAGGGATTTGAGACCAGGCCTCTGGAGACAGTTGTGTATAAGCCCAGGTTAGGTAGAGATGATAGCCTAGGGGCATGGCAGGTCTCTTCTGCTGGATAGGGTGCTATATACCTGGGTGGCTGACAGGAGTTGGAGCCCAGGCTGTTTATGAAATTTTGATGCCCTCAAGGGCCGTGCAGGTTGATCCTCCTTTGGGGTTTTTGTGCAGTCCCAATAGCGACTTATGCCTTCTGAAAGGCTAGCAGAGTCCTTCATTGGGGCTCCAGAATTCCCATTCTGGAGGTCTTGTTCACCCCAACTCTGGGACAGAAGAATGAAACCACAGCTAGGGTTAGGGCCTAGGGCATGGCAGCCCGATCTCCAGAGTTGGGGCTAGATCACAGCATCAGAAATAAAGGCTAGTGTCCGATGTCCGCTCAAGCTGGAATTTGTGTCCATGAGGGCCGCCTAATGGAGGGATGGCCTCATGAGGCCATGGACGTTTTCCCAATCTGGGTGTTGGCTGCAGCTCCAAACAGCAAGATTCTCTTCTTTGGGACAGTGGGAGTGCTGTTTGATGGCTCAAGGGTCCCCCATATGGACCGATTCGAGAGCAGACTCTACGTATGGATGCCTAAACAGCCCAACTAGGCTTCCCATTGGAGCCGAGGGACCTGGCAGATCTTATCTCCTAGCTCTGGGGCGAGCTACCCAGGGGGCTGAGTTGAAAAGGAGTCACATGCTGATGGTCACAATATGGGTTTGTGTCCAGAATGACCTTTAAGTGTGGTGGTGGCCTCAGGGGCCATGAAGGATTCTACTACCTTGAGGGTTTGACACAGCCCAAAATAGCAAGGTTTCCTTCTGGGGACAGGAATTTTTGTTTCTGTGGCTCAGGGATCCCCCAAATGTTGGTATTCGAGAGGAGGCCTCAAGGGACAGATGCTTTATAACCTGAGCTAGGGTGCAGATTAGAGCCTAGTGGCATGTCAGTTTCAATCTTATGTCTCTGGGGCCATCTACCTGGGTGTCTGACAGGAGGTTGTTGCTCAGGGTATGTCAGACTGCACATTTTGTCCTGGGCGACCTATGAAATTGGGATAGTCTTAGGGGCCTTGCATATTTGTCTTAATCTTGAGGTTTCCTGAAGTTCTAAGGGCACAGCTGCCTTCTGGAGGGCAGGCACAGTCCTGTGGTGTGGCTATGGAATACCCAGGCTGGAGGGTTTGTGGGGCAGGACTCTGGAGACAGAAGTCTGAAAACACCACAAGGGTTAAGATTAGAGCAGAGGGTATGGCAGGTCCCATCTGCAGACACAGAGGGAGCTCCTTGGCATCTGAAATTAGGGCGAGTGTGAGGCGGTAGCTCAGGACTTTGTCTCTGGATTTTGTGTGTAGGATGGCTAAGGAATATTGGGGTGGCCTCATGGGGCCATGGAAGATTCTCCCTCTCTGGGAATTTGGCATGGCTCCCAATAGTTTGGTGTCATTCTGGGGGAAGGGAGGAGTCCTGTTTTCTCTCTCAGGCATCCCTGAAAAACAGGGATCCCAGAGCAGGGCTCTGGGTAGAGGTGCCTGGATAATCCCAACTTGGGTTAGGATTTGGGCCTAGGTGCATGGCAAGCCTGATATGTGGGCTCCTGGTCCTGATACCTAGGGTCCTCATTTGAAAACGGGGCTCAGGATGGTGGTTACAATGTGCATTTCTGTCCATGGCAGCCCTCAAGAATGGGTGCCTCATGGGCCATGCGGGTTTCTCTTACCCTGAGGTTTTGACACCCATCCCAACAGCAAGGTTTCCTGCCATGGGGTAGGAGGAGTTCTGTTTTTGCATCAGGTTCCCCCATATGCAGGATTTGAGATAAGGTCTTGGGACAGATGCCTGAAAACCCAGGTTGGGTAGAGATGATGGCCTAGGGCCATTGCAGGTCCAAATTGCTGGATCTGTGGGTAGCTGTCTGGGTGGCTGACGGGGAGGTCTGGGCTCAGGCTGTATCAGACAGAGCATTAGTGCACAGGGCGGCCTATGAAATTGGCGTGTCATCAAGGTTCGAGCAGGTTGATCCCCATTTGGAGTTTTTGGGCAGCCTCATGGGGCACTTTTTCCTCCTGGTGGGCAGGCAGAGTGCTGTGTTGTGGCTCCAGAATTCCCAATCTGGAGGGCTTTTGGGCCAGGAGTGTGAGGACGTCAGTCTGAAAACACAAGCTAGGGTTAGGTTTCGGGCCGAGGGAATGGCAGGCCCACTCTGCAGAGGCTGAATCAAGATCTACAGCATCTGAAGTAAGAGAGTTTCAGAAGTTCCCTGACACTGGAGTTTGTGTCCATGATGGCCGCCTAGTGGAGGGCTGGCCTCATGAGGCCATGGAGATTTTCAAACTCTGGGAGTTGTGAGCTGCTCCAAACAGCAAGGTTTTCTACTTCAGGACACGGGGACATTTTTTGTTACCATTGGCGCCTTGGAACATGGCAGGTTCGATCTGCTAGCTCTGTGTCGAGCTACCTGGGGGGATGAGTTGAAATGGAGTCTCATGCTGATGGGTCACAATGTGGGTTTGTGCCCAGGGAGGCCTTGGAATGTGGCGGTGGTTCAGGGGCCATGCAGGATTCTCCTAGCATGAGTATTTACACAGCTCCGAATAACAAGGTTTCTTTCTGGGGACAGGAGGTGTTCTGTTTTGTGGCTCAGGGACCACATGTTGGACCATATGTTGGTATTTGAGAACAGGCCTCTGGGGACAGATGCCTGAAAACCTAAGCTAGTGATCAGATTAGGGCCTAAGGGAATGTCAGGGTCAATCTTCTGTCTCTGGGGCCATCTACCTGGGTGTCTGACTGGATATGTGTGCACAGGGTGTGTCAGGCTGCACAGTTTTGTCCAGGGTGCCCTACGAAATAGGGTTGGCCTCGGGTGCCTTGCAGATTTCTCCTAATCTGGAGGATTTTGGCAACTGTGATGGGCAGAGTTTCCCTGAGGAGGGCAGGCACACTCCTGTGGTGTGGCTTCAGTACTGAGCCTCAGCCTGGAGGGTGTGTGTACCAGGGCTTTGGGGGCAAAAGTATGAAAACACAAACACGGGTTATGTTTAGGGCTGAGGTTATGGCAAGCCTGATCTGTAGACCCTGAGGGGAGCACCTCATGATCTGAAATTAGGGCGAATGTGAGGCAGTAGCTCAGGCTTTTATCTCCGGATTGTGTGTCTAGGATGGCCACGGATGTAGGGATGGCCTCATGGGGCTATGGTAGATTCTCCCTCTCTGGTGATGTTGCCTGGATCCCAGTAGTTTGGTGTCATTCTGGAGGAAAGGAGGAGTCCTGTTTTTTTTTTTTTTTTTGTCTCAGCGGTCCCCCCAAAAGAAGGATTCCATAGCTGGTCTCTGGGTATGTGCTCCTGGAAAACTCCACTGTGGGTTAGGATTTGGGCCTAGGGACATGGCGAGCATGATATGCGGGCTCTTAGTCCAAGTACCAAGGGGCTTCGACAACGTGGCTCAGGATGAGGGTCACAGTAAGTGTTTGTGCCCAAGGCAGTCCTACAGAGTGGGAGTGGCCTTTTGGGCCAAGAAGGTTTCTCTTACCATGAGGGTTTGACACCCATGTTAGGGTTAGGGCTGAGGTTATGGAGGTCCGATATGCAGATGCTGAGGGGAGCTACTCTGGATCTGAATTTAGGACGAGTGTGAGGTGGTAGCTCAGGCTTTTGTCTCTGGATTGTGTGTCTAGGATGGGAAGGAATGTAGGGGTGACCTCATGGGGCCTTAGAAGATTCTCAGTCTCTGGGGATTCTGCCAGGCTCTCCCTAGTTTGTTGTCATTCTAGAAGGGAAGAGTCCTGTTTTCTCTCTCAGGGGTCCCCCCAAAAGAGGGATTCCAGAGATGGACTCTGGGTATGGGCACTTGGAATACAACACTATGGGTTATGATTTGGGCCTAGGGGCAAGGCAGGCCCAATATGTGGGCTCTTGGTCCAGCTACCGAGGGGGCCTTACTGAAATCAGGCTCAGGCTGAGGGTCACAATGCGTGTATGTGCCCAGGGCGGCCCTCATGTGTGGGCGTGGCCTAATGGCCCATGATGGTTTCCCTTACTTGGAGGGTTATACACCCATCCCAACAGCAAGTTTTCCCTGCCATGGGGCAGAAGGAGTACTCTTTTGTGCATCAGATTCCCCCATATGCAGGGATTCAAGAAAAGGTTGGATTACAGATGCCTGAATACCCAGGTTGGGTAGAGATGACAGCATAGGGCCATGGCAGGTCCGATCTTCTGGATATGCGGCCAGCTCTCTGGGTGTCTGACGGGAGGTCTGGGCTCAGGCTGTGGCAGAAAGAGCATTAGTGCACAGGGCGACCTATGAAATTGGGGTGTGGTTGAGGGCCGTGCAGGTGGATCCTCATTTGGGGTTTTTGGGCAGCCCCATAGGGCACTTTTTTCTTCTAGTGTGCAGGCAGAGTTCTGCGTTCTGGCTCCAGAATTCCCAATCTGGAGCACTTGTGGGGCAGGAGTGTGAGGATGGAAGTCTGAAAACACAAGCTTGGGTTCGGTTTAGGGCCTAGTGCAGGACAGACCCAATCTGCATCGGCTGAATCAAGCTCTCCAACATCTGAAGTAAGGATGAGTGTCAGACGTTCACTCTGGCTGGAGTTTGTGTCCATGATGGCTGCCTAAAGAATGGTGGCCTCATGAGGCCATGGAGGTTTTCCCATGCTGTGGGTTTTGAGTTGTCCCAAACAACAAGGTTTCCTTCTGTGGGACAGAGAGTCCAGTTTGATAGCTTCAGGTTCCCCCACCTGGAAATATTTGATAGTGGTGCCCTACATATGGATGCCTGGAAACCCCATCTCACATTACCATTGTAGCCTAGGAACATGTAAGGTTCGATCTGCTGGCTCTGGGGTGAACTATCCAGGGGGCTGAGTTGAAATGGAGTCTCATGCTGATGGGTTACAATGCCGGTTTGTGTCCAGGGAGACCTTGGATTTTGGCGGTGGCTCAAGGGCCGTGCAGGATTCTCCTCCCCTGAGTCTTTGACACTGCTCCATTTAACAAGCTTCCCTTCTGGGGACAGGAGGTGTTCTGTTTTGTGCGTCAGGGACCCCCCTATGTTGGTAGTCAAGAATAGGCCTCTGGGGACTGATGCCTGAAAATCTACACTAGGGTTCAGATTAGGGCCTGGGGCATGTCAGGTTCAATCTTCTGTCTCTGGGTAATTTATCTGGGTGCCTGACTGGAGGTAGGTTCTCAGGGTGTGTCAGACTGCACATTTTTGTCTAGAGAGGACTTTGGAATTGGGGTGGCCTCTGGCGCCTTGCAGGTATGTCCTAATCTGGAGGGTTTTGGCAACAGTGATGCACAGAGTTCCTTCTTGAGGGTAGGCACAAGACTCCTGCTATCTCCAGGAGGCCCCATCCTGGAGGGTGTGTGGGCCAGGGCTTTGGGGACAGAAGTCTGAAAACACAAACTCGGGTTAGGTTTAGGGCTGAGGTTATGCAGGTCTGATCGGCAGATCCTGAGGGGAGCTCCCTGGGATCTGAAATTAGGGTGAGTGTGAGATTGTAGCTCAGGCTTTTGTCTCTGGATTGTGTGTCTAGGATGGGAAGGAATGTAGGGGTGGCTCCATGGGACCTTGGAAGGTTCTCTGTCTCTGGGGATTCTGCCAGGCTCTCCCTAATTTGGTGTCATTTTAAGAGAAGGGAAGAGTCCTGTTTTCTGTCTCAGGGGTCCCCCCAAAAGAGGGATTCCAATGCAGGGCTCTGGGTATGGGTGCCTGGAAAATCCCACCTTGGGTTAGGTTTTGGGCCTAGGGGCATGACAAGCCCCACATGCGGGCTCTTGGTCCAGCTGCCGAGGGGCCTTATTCAAAAACAGGGCTCAGGCTGAGGGTCACAATGTGTCTTTGTGCCCAAGGCGGCCCTCAAGTGTGGGCGTGGCCTCACTGGCTATGGAGAATTCTCCTACTCTGAGGGTTTGACACCCATCCCAATGCAAGGTTTCCATCCATGGGAAGGAGGGGTTCTATTTTGTACATCAGCTTCCCCCATATGCAGGGATTGTTGATAAAGTCTGGGAACAGATGCCTGTAAACCCAATTTGGGTAGAAATGACAGCCTAGGGCCATGCCACATCCAATCTGCTGAATATGTGCCCAGCCATCTGGGTGGCTGACAGGAAGTCTGGGCTCAGGTGGTGTCACACAGAGCATTAGTACACAGGACAGCCTATGAAATTGTGGTGCCCTTGAGAGCCATGCAGGTTGATCCTCATTTGGGGTTTTTGTTTATCCCCATAGGGCTATTTTTCCTTGTAGTGGCCAGGCAGAGTGCTGTGTTGTGGCTCCAGAATTCCCAATCTGGATGGGCCAGGAGTGAGGACGGAAGTCTAAAAACATAAGCTAGGGTTATGTTTAGGGCCTAGGGCATGGCAGTCCCAATCTGCAGTGGCTGAATTGAGATCCCTAGCATCTGAATTAAGGACGAGTGTCAGATGTTCGTTAGGCTGGAGTTTGTGTCCATGATGGCCGCCTAATGGAGGGATGGCCTCATGAAGCCATGGAGGTTTTCCCACAATGGGGGTTGTGAACTTCTCCAAACAGCAAGGTTTCCTTCTGAAGGACAGGTGGAGTCCTGTTTGATGGCTCCAGGGTCCCCCATATGGAATGATTCGATAGCAGGGCTCTACATATGGATGGCTGGAAATCCTACCCCACAATACCATGCAGCCTAGGAACATGGCAGGTTTGATCTTCTGGCTCTGGGGTGAAATACTCAGGGGTTGAGTTTAAATGGAGTCTCATGCTGATGGTTCACAATGTGGGTTTGTGTCCAGGGAGACCTTGGAATCTGGCAGTGGCTCAGGGGTCATTCAGGATTCTCCTTTCCTGAGGATTTAACATAGCTCCAAATGGCAAGATTTCCTTCTGGGGGCAGGAGGTGTTCTGTTTTGTGGCTCAGGGACCCCATTATGTTGGTACTCGAGAACATGCCTCTGGAGACAGATGCCTGCAACCATAAGCTAGGGTTAAGATTAGGGCCTAGGGCCATGTCAGGATCAATCTTCTGTCTCTAGGGCCATTTATTTGGTTGTCTTACTGGAGGTAGGTGCTCAGGGTGTGTCAGACTGAGCATTTTTGTCCAGAGTGGACTACAATATTGGGGTGGCCTCGGAGGCCTTGTAGGTTTCTCCTAATCAGGAGGGTTTTGGCAACTGTGACCGACAGAGTTTCCTTCAGGAGGGCAAGCTCAGTCCTGCAGTGTGGTTCCGGAGCCCATCCTGGAGGGCATGTGGGCCAGGGCTTTGGGGACAGAAGTCTGCAAACACAAACTTGGGTTAGTGTTAGGGCCGAGGGGATGGCAGGCCTGATCTACTGACCCTGGAGGAGCTCCTTGGGATCTGAAATTAGGGCGAGTGTGAGGTGGTAGCTCAGGCTATTGTCTCTGGATTTTGTGTCTAATTTGGCCCCAGAATGTAGAGGTGGCCTCATGGGGCCATGGAAGATTCTCTCTCTCTGGGGATTTGGCCCAGCTCCCAATAGTTTGGTGTCATTCAGGGGGAAGGGTAGAGTTCTGTTTTCCATCTCAGGTGTCCCCCCAAAACAGGGATTCCAGAGACGGGCTCTGGGTACTGGCATTTGGAAGTCCACACCTTGGGTTAGGATTTCATTTGAGGGGCATGGCAAGCCCGATATGCCGGCTCTTTATCCAGCCCTAGAGGGGCCTTATTTGAAAACGGGGCATAGGCTGAGGGTCACAATGCATGTTTGTGCCCAAGACGCCCCTCAAGAGAGGCGTGGCCTAATATCCCATGCAGGTTTCTCCTACTCTGCCGGTTTGACACCCATCCCAAAGGCAAGATTTCCTGCTATGGAGAAGGAGGAGTTATGTTTTGCACATTAGGTTCCCCCATATGCAGGTATTTGAGATAAGGTCTGGGGACAGATACTAAAAACCTAGTTTGGGTAGAGATGACTGCCTAGGGCCATGGCAGGTCCGATCCACTGGATATGCGGCCAGCTGTCTGTGTGGCTGATGGGGAAGTCTGGGCTCAGGCTGTGGTGGAAAGAGCATTAGTGCACAGGGCGGCCTATGAAATTGGGGTGCCATGGAGAGCCTTGCTGGTGGATCCTCATCTGAGGTTTTTGGGCAGCCCCATAGGGCACTTTTTCCTTCTGGTAGGCAGACAGAGTGCTGCATTGTGGCTCCAGAATTCCGAGTCTGGAAGGCTTTTGGGCCAGGAGTGTGAGGACGTCAGTCTGAAAACACAAGCTAGGGTTAGGTTCAGGCCTAGGGCACGGCAGGCCCAATCTGCAGTGGGTGAATTGAGATCTCCAGCATCTGAAGGAAGGACGAGTATCAGACGTTCACTCAGGCTGGAGTTTGTGACCATGATGACCCCTTAATGGAGGGGTGGCCTCCTGAGGCCATTGAAGTTTTCCCTCTCTGGGGGTTGTGAGCTGCTCCAAACAGGGAGGTTTCCTTCTGTGGGGCAAGGGGAGTCCTGTTTGATGCCTCAAAGCTCCACCATATGGAAAGATTCGAGAACTGAGCTATATGTATGGATGCCTGGAAACCCTATATTGCATTCCCATTGGTGCCTAGCAACAAGACAGGTTCGATTTGCTGGCTCTGGGGCTAGCTACCCAGGCTGCTGAGTTGAAACAGAGTCTCATGCTGATGGGTAACAATGTGGGTTTGTGTCCAGGGAGACTTGGAAGTTGGCGGTGGCTCAAGGGCCATGCAGGATTCTCCTACCCTGAGGTTTTGACAAAGCTCCAAATAGCAGTGTTCCCTTCTGGGTATAGGAGGTGTTTGTTTTATGCCCAGGGACCCCCTATATTTTGGTATTAGAGACCAGGTCTCTGGGGACAGACGCCTGAAAACCTAAGCTAGGGTTCAGATTAGGGCCTAGAGGAATGTCCAGTACAATCTTCAGGCTCTGAGGCCATCTACCTGGGTCTCTGACTGGAAGTCAGTGCTCAGGGTGTGTCAGACTTCACATTTTTGTCCAGGGCGGCCTACGAAACTGGGTGGCCTCAAGGGCCTTTTGGTTTCTCTTAATCTGAAGGGATTTGGCAACTTTAAAGGGCACAGTTTCCTTCTGGAGGGCAGGCACGTTCCTGTGTTGTATCTCTGGGGGCCTGAGACTAGATGTTGTGTGGGCTAGGGCTCTGGGAACAGAAGTCTGATAACACAAAATCGGGTTAGTGTTAGGGCCAAGGATATGGCAGGCCCGATCTGCACACCCTGAGGGGAGCTCTTCAGGATTGAAATTAGGGTGAGTGTGAGGCGGTAGCTCAGGCTTTTGTCTCTGGTTTTTGTGTCCTAAGAAGGCCGGGGATTGAAGGGGTGGCCTCATGGGGCATTGGAAGATTCTCCCTCTGGGGATTTTGGCCAGCTCCCAGTAGTTTGGTGTCATTCTGGGGGAAGAAAGGAGTCCTGTTTTCTTTCACAGGTGTCTCCCAAAAAGGGACTCCAGAGCAGGGTTCTGGGTATGGGTATTTGGAAAATCCCATGTTGGGTTAGGATTTGGACTTAGGAGCATGGCAAGCCCATTATGCGGACTCTTGGTAAGCTACCGAGAGGCCTTATTTGAAATCGGAGCTCAGGTGAAGGTTACAATGCATGTTTGTCCCCATGCGGGCCCTCAAGAGTGGGAGTGGCCTCATGGGCCATGCAGGTTTCTCCTACTCTGAGGGTTTGACACCCATCCCAACAGCAAGGTTTCCTGCCATGGAGAAGGAGTTCTGTTTTGCACATCAGTTTCCCCCATATGCAGGTATTTGAGATAAGATCTGGTAACAGATGCCTGAAAACCCAGGTTGGGTGGAGATGACAGCCTAGGGCCATGGCAGGTCCCATCTGCTAGAAATGTGACCAGCTGTCTTTTTGACTGATGGGAAGTCTGGGCTCAGGCTGTGCCAGACAGAGCATTAGTGCACAGAGCAGCCTATGAAATTGGAGTGCCGTTGAGGGCCATGCTGGTGGATCCTCATTTTGGGTTTTTGGGCAGCCCCATTGGGCACTTTTTCCTTTTGGTGGGCAGTCAGAGTGTAGCTTTGTGGCTCCACATTCTAAATCTGGAGGGTTGGTGAGCCAGGAGTGTGAGGACAGAAGTCTGAAATCACAAGCTAGGGATAGGTTTAGGGCCTAGGGCATGGTAGCCCCAATCTGCAGAGTCTGAATCTAGATCTCCAGCATCTGAAGTGAGGGCGAGTGTCAGATGTTCACTCAGGCTGTAGTTCTTGTACATGATGGCTGTGCAATGGAGGGGTGGCCTCATGAGGCCATGGATGTTTTCCTATTCTAGGGATTGTGAGGCCTCCAAACAGCAAGGTCTCCTTCTGTGGGACAGTGGGAGTCCTGTTTGATGGCTCAAGTGTCCCCACACAAAAGATTCAACAGTAGGGCTCTACATATGTATGCTTGGAAATCCCAGCTGGCATTCTAGTTGGCCCCTAGGAAAAAAGCTGGTTCAATCTCCTGGCTCTGGGGCGAACCACACAGGGGGCTGAGTTGAAATGGAGTCTCATGGTGATGGGTCACTGTGCGGGTTTGTGTCCAGGGAGACCTTGCAATGTGGTGGTGGCTCAGGAGCCATGCAGGATTCTCCTACCCTGAGTGTTTACACAGCTCCAAATAGCAAGTCTTCCTTTTGGGGACAGGAGGTGTTCTGTTTTTTCCATAGGGCCCCCGTATATGTTGGTTTTTGAGACCAGGCCTCTGAGACAGGTCCCTGAAAACCAATGCTAGAGTTCATATTAGGTACTAGGGGGATGTTAGTTTCAATATCCTGTCTCTAGGACATCTACCTGGGATCTGAATGGATGTAGGTGCTCAGGGTGTGTCAGACTGTGCATTTTTTCCAGGGCGCCCTACGAAATTGGGGTGGGCTCAAGGACCTTGTAAGTATCTCCTAATCTGGAGGGTTTTGTCAACTGTAAAGAGCACAATTTCCTTCGGGAGGGCAAGCACAGTCCTGCGCCATGGCTCTGGTGGCCACAGCCTGGAGGGTGTGTGGGCCAGGGCTCTTGGGACAGAAGTCTGAAAACACAAACTCGGGTTAAAGTTAGGGCTGAGGGTATGGCATGCCCGATCTTCAGACCCTGGAGGAACTCATTGGAATCTGAAATTAGGGTGAGTGTGAGGCCGTAGCTCAGGCTTTTGTCTCTGGATTTTGTGTCTAGGATGGCCGTGGAATGTAGGTGTGGCCTCATGGGGCCATGGAAGATTCTCCTTCTGTGGGGATTTGCCCAGCTCCCAATAGTTTGGTGTCATTCTTTGGGAAGGGAGGAGTCCTCTTTTTTGTCTCAGGGGTCCACCAAAAAGAGAGATTCCAGAACGGGGCTCTGGGTATGGTCGCCTTGAAAATCTCTCCTTTGGTTAGGATTTGGCCCTAGGAGCATGGCAAGCCTGAATTGTGGACTTCTAGTCCAGCTAGTGATGGGCTGTATATGAAAACATGGCTCAGGCTGAGGATCTCAATGCGTGTTTGTGCCCAAGCCTGCCCTAAAGAGTGGGCGTGGCCTCATGGCCCATGCAGGTTCCTCCTACTCTGAGAGTTTTACCCCCACCCCAAAGGCAAGGTTTCCTCTCATGGGGAAGGAGGAGTACTGTTTTGTGCATCAGGTTCCCCCATATTCAGGGATTTGAGATAAGGTCTGGGGACAGATGCCTGCAAACCCAGTTTGGGTAGAGATGATGGCCTATGGCCTTGGCATGTCTGATCTGCTGGATATGTTGCCAGCTATCTGAGAGCCTGACAGGAGGTCTGGGCCATGGCCCTAGAAAACTCCATGGCCCCATGAGACCACCCACACATTCGGCAGATTGCATTGACGCAAACTCCAGCCTGAGCGACCTCCTGATTTTCACCTTAACCTCAGATCCCCGGGATTTCGCCTCAGCATCTGTAGATTGGGCATGCCATAACCTAGTCCCTAACTCTAACCTTGGTGTGGGTTTTCAGTCTTTATTCCCAAAGGTCCTGGCCCACAAGCTATCAAGAGAACTGAGGAACCACACCATGGGACTCTGTCTAACCTACAGAAGGAAACCATTCTCAATGGAGATTCACAAAACCCCGAGATTACGAGAAAAATGCACGGCCAATGAGACCACACCCATTGATAGAACCCAACCCTGGACACTAATGCACATTCTTTCTCTCAGCCAGAGCAGTGACCTCCAGTCAGCCACTCATGTAGCTGGCCCCAGAGTCAGCATTTTGGACCTGCCTTGCCCCTAGTCCCTAGTGCTAAACCTAGGTTGGGTTTTCCAGCATCCATACCCAGATCCCTGCTGTCAATCCCTCCATATGGGGACCCCTGGGCTATACAACAGGATTCCACCTCTCACCAAGAATGAAATCATACTAATTGTAGCTGTGCAAATCCCCCAACAGGAGATACCTCCATGGCCCTAGGAGAACACCCACACATTCTGCAGACCTAGTGGACACAAATTCTAGTCTTGTCTGAGTGAATTCCTGACACTTGCCCTACCCTCAGAAACTGGAGAGCTTACCTGAAGATCTGCAGATAGGGGATCCATGCCATACACCCTAACCATAAACTAAACTTGGGTTGTCTGAATTCCATCCCTTCAATCCTGGAATGCAAGCCCTCCAGGTTGGGACCCCAGAGCCAGGCCACAGGAGTCTGCCTGCCCTCCGCAAGTAAACCATGCCCTATGGAGCTGCCTAAATCAGGACAAACATGCAAGGCCCCTAATGCCACCCACTTTCATTCTCCACCCTGGACACTAATACCCAGTCTGACACAACCTGAGTACTGTCCTCCAATCAGCCACCGGGAAGGCTGGTGCCAGAGCCAGGAGATCGGAACTGCTATGCCCCTTGGCCCAAATCCTAACCCTAGACTGGGGTTTCAGGCATCCAAACACAGAGCCCTTGACTTGAATCCCTTCACAAGGGGGATGCCTGAGCCATACAACAGGACCCCACCTCTCACCGAGAATGAAATCATACTATTTGGAGCTGCGCAAATCCCCCTGCAGGAGATACCTCCAAGGCCCCAGGAGGACACACACACGTTCTGTAGCCCTAATGGACACAAATTCTAGTCTGTTCTGAGTGAATGCCTGACATTTGTCCTAACTTCAGAATCTGGAGAGCTCGCCTCAGCATCAGCAGATAGGGGATCCATGACCTACAACCTAACCAGAAACTGAGCTTGGGTTGTTTGAATTCCCTCCCTTGAATCCTGGAATGCAAGCCCTCCAGACAGGAGACACTGGGGTCAACCCATAGGAGGCTCCCTGCCCTCCACAAGGAAACCATCCCCTATGGAACTGCACAAAATCCCTAGGTCAGGACAAACGTGCCAGCCCCGGATGCCACCCCACTTTTGTTCTCCACCCTGGACACTAATATGCAGTCTGCCACAACTTGATTCCTGTCCTCCAATCAGTCACAGGGTTAGCTGGCCCCAGAGCGAGCAGATAAGACCTTCCATGCCCTAGGGCCTAATCCTAACTCTAGGTTTGGGTTTCAGGCATCCATACCCAGGGCCCTCCTCTCAAATCACACCACATGGGGGACCCCTGAGAAACAAAACAGAAATCCTGCCCCACCAGAAGGAATCTTTGCTTTTTTTCAGCTCTGTATAACCCTCAGAGGTGGAAGAAAGCTGTGTTGCCCCTGAGGCCACACACAAATTTACAGGCAGCCCAGGACAAACACCAATTGTGACCCTTAGCCTGAGCCCCATTTTCAACACAGCCCCATGGGTAGCTCTTCACAGAGCCAGGATATAAGGTCTGCCATAACACTAGGACCTAAGCCTAAATATAGGTTGGGTCTTCTGGCATCCATACCCGGAAACCTGCTCTCAAACCGCCCCATATGGGGGACCCATGAGCCATAAAACAGGACACCACCCATCCCCCAGAATAGTCCAAACTATTTGGAACTGTGCAAAAACCCCAGAGCGGGAGAAAACTCCACAGCCCCTTGAGGCCACCCCCACATTCGGCAGATCGCATGGACACAAACTCCAGTCTGAGTGACCTCCTGACACCTTCACCTCAGATCCCCAGGAGCTCACCCAGCATCTGTAGATTGGGACTGCCATGACCTAGACCCTAACCCTAACCCTAGCTTCAGTTTTCAGTCTTCCATCCTGAGAGCCCTAGCCCACAAGCACTCCAGATAGAGAACTCTAGAACCACACCATCAACTCTGCATAAACTACAGAAGGAAACCGTGCTCATTGGAGCTGCACAAACCCCCCAGATTTGGAGAAACCAGCATGACTAACGAGGCCACCCCCATTTACGGAACACAACCCTGGATCCTAATACACATTTTGTCTTCAGCCTGAGCCCTGAACCCCAGTCTGCCACCCATGTAGCTGTCCCCAGAGGCAGCAGATTGGGCCTGCCATGCCCCTAGTCCCTAATGCTAACCCTAGGTTGAGTTTTCAGGCATCCATACCCAGAGTCCTGCTCCTAAATCTCTCCATATGGGAACATCTGTTCCATATAACAGGACTCCACATCTCCCCCAGAATGAAATCATACTTTGTGGGGCTGCACAAATCCCCCAGAGCAGAAAACTCCTTGGCCCCAGGAGGTCACCAACCCTTTTGGCAGCCCTAGTGGACATAAATTCTTGTCTGGTCTGAGTGAATGGCTGACAATCGGCCTAATTTCAGAATCTGGGGAGCTTGGCCTAGCTTCTGCAGATCAGGGATCCATGCTCTACACCCTAACCATAAAGGGAAACTTGGGATTTCAGATTTCCATCCCTTGAGACCTGGAATGCAAGGACTCAAGATTAGGGAATCTGGAGCCACACAGCAGGACTCTTCCTGCCTTCCAGAAGGAAACCCTGCTCTATGGAGCTGCACAAAACCCCTAGATCAGGGGAAACCTGCATGGCCCCCGATGCCACCCCACTTTCGTACTCTACCCTGGACGCTAATATGCAATCTGACACAACCTGTGTCCCGTCTTCCAATCAGGTGCTGGGAAAGCTGGCATAGAGCCAGCAGGTCGTATCTTCCATGCCCCTAGGCCCTAATCCAAACCCTTGGTTTGGGTTCAGGCATCCGTACCCAGAGCCCTCTATTTGAATCACTCCACATGGGGGATGCCTGAGCCACAAAACAGAACAGCTCCTGCCCCCTGGAAGGAAACCTTGCCTTTTTGAGCTATGTAAAACCCCCAGACTTGGAAGAAACCTGAGTAGCCCCTGAGGCCACGCCCACTTTTGCAGACCACCCTGGACACAAACACCCATTGTGATCCTTAGCCTGAGCCCCATTTTCAACATAGCATTATGAGAAGCTCACCCCAGAGCCAGGATATAAGGACTTCCATGCCACTAGGACCTAACCCTTATAGTAGTTTGGGTTTTCAAGCATCCATACCTGGAACCCTGCTCTCAAATCCCTCCATATGGGGGACCCTTGAGCCATAAAACTGGACACTACCTATCCCTCAGAATAGACCAAAGTATTTGGAACTGTGCAAAAAGCTCAGAGCAGGACAAAACTCCATAGCCCCATGAGGCCACCTGCACATTAGGCGGACCTCATGGACACAAACTCCAGGCTGAGCGACCTCCTGACACTCACCTTCACCTTAGATCCCCAGGAGCTCACCTCAGCATCTGTAGACTAGGCCTGCCATGACCTACAACCTAACCCTAACCCTAACTTCAGTTTTCAGACTTACATCCCAAGAGTCCTGGCCCACAAGCCCTCCAGATAGAGTACTCCAGAGCCACACCTTGGGTCTCTGCCTACCCTCCAGAAGGAAACTGTGTTCACTGGAGCTGCACAAAATCCCCAGATTAGGAGAAACCTGCACGGCAAATTAGGCCTCTATGATTTTCAGAACTCAACCCAGGACACTAATACACATTCTGTCCCTCAAATTGAGACCGACCTCCAGTCATCCACCCATGTAGCTGGCTGCAGTGTCATCAGATCAGACCTCTCATGCCCCTAGTCCCTAATGCTAAACCTAGGCTGGGTTTTCAGGAATCCATTCCCAAAACCCTACTCTCAAATCCCTCCATATGGGGGCCCCTGATTCATACAGCAGGTCTCCCCATCTCCCCCAGAATGAAACCACATTACTTACAGCTGCACAAAACCCCCAGTTTAGGAGAAATCTGCACAGCCAACAAGGCCTCCCTGATTTACAGAGCCTGACCCAGGACACTAATACACATTTTATTCCTCAGCCTGAGCCCCGATGTCCAATCAGCCTCCCACGTAGCTGGCCCCAGAGTCAGAAGACCAGATCTTCCATGCCCCTAGTCCATAATGCTAACCCTATGTTGGGTTTTCAGGCATCCATACCCAGAGACCTGCTCTCAAATACTCCCATATGGGGACCCCTGAGCCATGCAACAGGACTCCACGTCTCCCCCAGAGTGAAACCATACTTTTGGTACCTGTGCAACAACCCCAGCAGGAGAAACTTCCAAACCCAAGAGACCACGCACACATTTGACAGCACAAGTGGACGCAAATTCTTGTAAGGTTTGAGTGAATGCCTGGGACGCAATCTAACTTCAGAATCTGGGGAGCTCGCCTCAGAATCTGCAGATCGGTGATCCATGCCATACACACTAGCTTTGGTTTTCAGAATTCTATTCCTTGAGTCCTGGAATGCAATCCCTCCAGATTGGGGACTCCAGATCCACCCCACAGTACTCCCCCTGCCCTCCAGAAGGAAACCGTGCCCTATGGAGCTGCACAATACCCCTAGATCAGGGGAAACGTGAACAGCCCCCAATGCCACCCCACTTTCCTACTCCGCCCTGGACAATATTATGCAGTCTGACACAACCTGAGTCCCATCCTCCAATAAGCCACAGGGACAGCTGGCCCCAGAGCCAGCAGTTCATGCCCATAGACTTTAATCCTAACCCTAGGTTGGCATTTCAGGCATCCATACCCAGAGCCCTCAACTCGATTCCTCCATATGGGGGACCCCTGAGCCACAAAACAGAACTCCTACTGCCCCCTAAAAGTAAACCTTGCCTTTTTGAGCTATGTAAAACCCTCAGAGTTGGAAGAAAAATGTGTAGGCCCTGAGGCCATGCCCACTTTGCAGGCCTCCCTGGACACAAACACCGATGGTGATCCTTTGCCTGAGCCCCATTTTCAACAGCCCCATGGGTAGCTCACCCCAGAGCCAGGATATAAGGACTGCCGTGCCACTAGGACCTAACCCTTATCATAGGTTGGGTTTTCAGGCATCCATACCCCCAACCCTGCTCTTGAATCCCTCCATATGAGGGACCCTGAGATATAAAAGTGCACCACCCGTCCCCCAGAATAGACCAAACTATTTGTAACTGCGCAAAAACCCCAGAGGGGGACAAAACTCCATGGCCCCATGAAGCCACACCCATGTTTTGTGGATCGCATGGACACAAACTCCAGCCTGAGCGACCTCCTGACACTTGCCTTAACCTGAAATCCATGGGAGCTCACCTCAGCATCTGTAGATTGGGCCTTCCATGCCCTAGGCCCTATCCCTAACCCTAGTATGGCTCTTCAGACTTCCATCCCTAGAGTCCTGGCTCAGAAGCCCTCCAGATAGAGAACTCCAGAGCCATACCATGGGACTCTGCCTACCTCCAGAAGGATGCCATGGTCAATGGAGCTGCACAAAACCCCCAGACTTGGAGGAACCTGCATGGCCAAAAGGCCACAACCTTTGATGGAACCCGACCCTGGATCCCAAAACGCATTCTGTCCCTTAGCCTGAGCCCTGACCTCCAGTCAGCCACTCATGTAGCTGGCCCCAGAGTTGGAAGATCAGCCTGCCATGCCCCTAGTGCCCAATGCTAACCCTAGGTTGAGTTTTCAGGCATCCATACCCAGAGCCCTGCTCTCAAATCCTTCCATATGGGGATCCCTGAGCCATGCAACAGGACTCCACCTCTTCCCGAGTATGAAACCATGCTATTTGAAGCTGTGCAAAACTCCCAGAGCAGGAGAAACCTCCATGGCCCCAGGAGGCCACCCACACATTTGACAGCCCTAGTGGACCCAAATTCTAGTCTGGTCTGAGCGAATGCCTGACACTTGCCCAACTTCAGAGTCTGGGGAGCTTGCCTCAGAATCTGCAGATCGTCGATTCATGCCTAGACCCTAACCATACACCGAGCTTTGATTTTTAGAATTCCTTTCCTTGGGTCTTGGAGTGCCAGGATTCCAGACTGGGGACTCCAGGGCCACACCACAGGACTTTCCATGCTCTCCAGAAGGAAACTGTGCTCTATGGAGCTTCACAAAACCCCTAGATTGGGGGAAATGTGCACGGCCCACCATGCCACCCGTTTTGTACACTACCATGGACGCCAATATGAAGTCTGACACAATCTGTGTCCCATACTCTAATCAGCCACTGGGACAGCTGGCCCCAGAGCTAGAAGATTGGACCTGTCCTGCCGCTAATCCTTATTCCTAACCCCAGGTTGGATTTTCAGGCATCCATAACCAGCACCCTCCTCCTGAATCCCTGCATATGGGAGACCTGTGAGCAACAAAAAGAACTCCTCCTGTCCCCCAGAAGGAAACCGTGCTTTTTCGAGCTATGTAAAACCTTCAGAATTGGAAGAAAACTGTGTTGACCCTGAGGCCATGCCCACTTTTGCAGGCTTCCCTGGGCACAAGCACCCATTGTGACCCTTAGCCTGAGCCCCATTTTCAACAAAGCCCAATGGGTAGCTCACCCCAGAGCCAGGATATAAGGACTGACATGCCACTAGGACCTAACCCTTATTGTAGCTTGGGTTTTCAGGCATCCATACATGGAATCCTGCTCTCAAATCCCTCCATGTGGACGACCCCTGAGTGATAAAACTGGACAACACCTATCCCCAGAACTGCGCACAAACCCCAGAGTGGGAGGAACCTCCAAGGCCACATGAGGCCACCCCACATTCAGCAGATGGCATGGACACAAACTCCAGGCTGAATGACCTCCTGACCCTTGGCTTAACTTCGATTCTCGGGCAGCTCGCCTCAGCGTCTGTACATTGGGCCTGCCATGCCCTAGGCCCAAAGCCTAGACCTAGCTTGGGTTTTCAGACTTCTGTCCTCAGAGTCCTTGTCTATAAGCCAGAGTTGGCAGATTGGACCTGATATGCCTCTAGGCCCTATATCTAACACTATGTTGTGTTTTTAGGCATCCATCCCCAGAGCCCTGCTCATGAATCCCTCCAAATGGAGTACCCTAGAGCCATACAAGAAGACTCCACCCGTCTCCCAGAATGAAAGCTTGCTATTTGGCATTGTGCAGAACCCCCAATGCTGGAGAAACCTCCATGTCCACAGGAGGCCACCTCAACTTATGGTAGCCCTAGTGGTCACGAATTGTAGTCTGAGCAAATACCTGACACTTGCCTTAAGCTCAGATCCTGAGGAGCTCAACTCAGCAACTGCAGATCGGGACTGCCATGCCCTAGGACCTTTCCCAAAGCCTAGCTTGGGTTTTCAGACTTCTTTCCCCAGAGTCCTGCCTCACAGGCCTTCCAGACTGGGGACTCAGGAGCCATACTACAGGACTCTCCCTGCCCTGCAGAAGTAAGCTGTGCCCTATGGCGCTGTACAAATCCCCCCAGATTAGGAGAAACATTCATGGCCTCTGAGGCCACGCCCATTTAAGAAGCTCTCCCTGGATGCTAATAAATATTCTGTCACTCATCCTGGGACAGGACCTCCACTCTACCACCCATGTAGCTAGCCCAAAAGCCAGCAAATCAGACTTACCCTGCCCCAGTCCCTAATTCTAACCCTAGCTGTGTTTTCAGGTATCTGTCCCCAGTGGTCTTCTTTCAAATCCCTCCATAGGAGAGATCCCTGAACCAGAAAACAGGACTTCTCCTGCCCTCCTAAAGGAATTCCTGTGGTTTGGAGCTGTGTAAAATTCTCAGAGTAAGAGACATTTGCATGGCCCAGGCCACCCCCAATTTTGGAGGACTCACTGGACACAAGCCGATTTGTGAACCTCAGCCTGAGATGCATTTACAACTCAGTCCCCAAGGTAGCTCCCCCCAGAAACAGCTGATCGGGCATTCCATGCCCCTAGGCCCTAATCCTAACCCTAGGATGGGTTTTCAGGAATTCATACCCAGAGCCTAGGCTCAAATCCCTCTATATGGGTGACCCCTGAACCATAATACATGACTCCTCCCGTCCCGCAGAATAAAACCTTGCTAATTGGAGCTGCATAAAATCACCATGGCTGTAGTAACCTCCATGGGCACATGAGACCACCCCCGTATTTGGTAGTACTCAAGGACACAAAGTTCAGCCTGAGCAATCGCCTGGAATGCACCCTAAATTTACATCCCAGGGAGATTGCCTCAGCGTCTGCAGATCTGGCCTGCCAGGCCCTAGGCCTAACCCTAACACTAGCTTGGGTTTTTAGACTTCCATCCTAAGAGTCCTGGCCCACAAGCCCTCCAGATAGGGAACACTGAAGTCACACCGCACGACTCTGCCTTCTCTCCAGAGGAAAACTTGCCCTATGGAGCTGCATGAAACCCCCAGATTATGAGACAGCTGCAAGAGACCCCAAGCCACCCCCATTTATGAAAGCCAGTGCCGGACACTAATACAATTCTGTCCCTCAACCTGAGTCCTACCTCCAGACAGACACCCACGTAGCTGGCACCAAGGCAGCAGATTGGACCTGCCATGCCCCTAAGACCTAACCCTAATCCTAGGTTTGTTTTTCAGGTATCCATACCCAGAGGTCTGCTCTCAAATCCCTCCATATGGGGGACCCTAGAGCCAAACAGCAGGACTCCAACTGTCCTCCAGAATGAAACCTTGCTATTTGGAACTGTGCAAAACCCCCAGAGTGGCAGAAACCTCCATGCCCTCAGGAGGCCACCTCAACATACAATGACCATGGTGGTCACAAATTGTAGTGTGAACGAATGCCTGACACTCACCCTAACTTCACATCCTGGGGTACTTGTGCCAGCATCTTCAGATCAGGATGCCATGCCCTAGATCCTAACCCTAACCCTAACTTGGGTTTTCAGACTTCTTTCCCCAGAGTCCTGGCCAACAAGCCTTCCAGACTGGGGACTCAGGAGCCATAACCATAGGACTCTCCCTGCCCTTCAGAAGGAAACCTTGCCCTATGGAGCTGCACAAAACCCCCTGATTAGGAGAAACATGCATGGCCTCTGAGGCCACCCGCATTTACAAAAGCCAGTCTTGGACACTAATATACATTCTGTCATTCATCCTGAGTCCCAACCTCCACTCTGCCACCCACGTAGCTAGCCCAAGAGCGAGCAGATCAGACCTACCCTGTGCCTAGGCCATCATTCTCACCCTAGTTTGTGTTTTCAGATATCTGTTCCCAGTGACCTGGTCTCAAATCCCTCCATATGGGATATCCAGGATCCAGAAAACAGAACTCCTGTCCTCCAAAAAGGATTTCTAGCTGTTCAGAGCTGTGTAAAACCCAGAGAGTAGGAGACACCAGCATGGCTGAGGCCACACCCTCTTTCTGAGGACTCACTGGACACAAACTTGCATTGTGACCCTCAGCCTGTGCTCCATTTACAACTGAGTCCCCCAGGTAGCTCCCCTCAGAGACAGCTGATCGGGTATGCCATGCACCTAGGCCCATACCTAACCCTAGCTTGGGTTTTCAGACTTCCGTCCCAAGAGTGTTGGACCACAAGCCCTCCAAAGAGAGAACTCCGGAACCATACAATAGGACTATGCCTGCCCTCCAGAAGGAAACCATGCTCTATGGAGCTACACAAAATTCCAAGATTAGGAGAAACCTGCAGGACCAACAAGGCCACCCTCATTTAAGAAACCTGTCACTGGATACTAATATACATTCTGTCCCTCAGCCTGAGCCCCGACCTCCAGTCAGCTACCCACGTAGCTGATCTGAGCGTCAGCAGATCGGATCTGCCATGCCCCTAGTGCCTAATGTAACCCTGGGTTGGGTTTTCAGGCATCCATTCCCAGAGCCCTGCTCATGAATCCCTCCATTTTGGGGACCCTAAGATACACAACAGGACTCTACCTGTCCCCCATAATGAAATCTTGCTATGTGGAACTGCCCAAAACCCCTTGAGCAGAAGAAACCTCCATGTTCTCAGGAGACCACCTCCACATACAGCAGACCTAATGGTCATAAATTCTAGTCTGAGCAAAATACTGACACTCGTCCTAACTTCAGATACTGAGGAGGTCACCTCAGCATCTGCAGATAGGGCCTCCCATGTTCTAGGTCGTAGCCCAAACCCTACCTTGGGTTTTCAGACATCTTTTCCCAGAGTCCTGGCCCACAAGCATCCCAGGTTGGGGACTCAGGACTCACACCACAGGTCTCTCCCTACCCTCCAGAAGGAAACCGTGCCCTATGAGCTGCACAAAACCCCCAGATTTGGAGAAACATGCACTGCCCCCAATGCTACCCCACTTTTGTACTCAAACCCGGACTTTAATGTACAGTTTGACACAACCGGAGTCCCATCCTCCCATCAGCCACCATGACAACTGGCCCCAGAGTCAGCAGATCAGATATGCCATGTCCCTAGGCCCTTATCCTAACTCTAGGTTAATTTTCCAGGCATCCATACTGAGCCTTGCTCTCATAAAGCCTGATGGAACTTCCTACCAAATGTCCTGAGGCATTGGGGTCAAGGTGGAGGCAATGTTTTCAGTGTGTGAAAAAGCCATTCCCCTGGGGATTCTGGAAGCCAGAGCCCCTTAATGTTGGCAAACAGCAAGAGAACATCTTTCTGTATCAGATGTCTCCAACCAAGTAGCTCTGGTACTCGACTACACTAGAATGTGGGCACCTGCTTGCAGTGTTCCAAATTCTTTTGGGGTCTGCAGTCAAGGAAGAGACTACACTGCATGAGATCACTTACCCAATTCTTCCCTGGATTATCACCTACACAAACAGTGTTCAGGGCTGCTTTCTGCTCATCTCCTTTCTGCATGTGAGACCACATCTGTACACAGTGACACCAACACACACATCTCCACAGACCCTCAAGGAAGGGCTGATTGCAGCCAGGGCCCCACCTTGCTTCATACACAACTCTCCATTCTTACCTGTTTGTGACCCTGGATAAGCCATTATGCCTGTCAGGGGTGGTCTGCATCTTGTCTGTACAATACAGATGATTGTAGCATGGACTTCTTCCACATGTCCACTAGCATATGTGGAATAATATCTATGATATTGGAGGAGTGGTGTCACATGTAGGAAATACGTCCAAGTACGTTTTCTTCCTCTTCTCAATTTCTCTGAGTCTGCTACTCATCAGATCCCACCCTAAAGTCCCTAATGCTGTGTGTGTGTGTGTGTGTGTGTGTGTGTGTGTGCATGCACAGTCATTCCTGTGGGCACACATCTGTTCATCAGTGCTCATATTCTGGCATCCAAGAAGGTGACAGCCCCATCTACAGATGGGTGGGCCATACTTTCCCCAGACCTTAGGCTTTCTAATTCTCAAAGCAAACCCTAAAGAAGGGATTGGAGCTTTGGCGTTTGATGGTCAGAATTCACTCTTACCACTAGAGACTTCATATCCCATGCTGAGAGCTATTAAATCCTTTCCAATTGGTGTGATGTGGATAAGGGTCCACACAGTGGGTTGCCATGACCTGGGCTTCCCCTCAGACAAGAACTTGCTGGAATCCATCCTGTCTACAGTATCAATGCTCTCCCTCACCCTGAAACCATCTCCATGTCTGTAGCCCTTGCCTTCAACACAACTTTTTCTAGAGCCCTAGAGTCCTAGGTGCATCCGGGGCCCCAACTTTGAGGACACTGACAAAGAGCTGGGTTCATGCCTGGTTCAGCCTTCTTATCAGTCTGTGATTCTGGGCAAGGCACTAACCATGCAGTCTTCACCTTCTCCTCTCAGTAGTTCCCTGAAATCTCATATCCTGTTTAATCACCGTTGTGTAACCCTGTCCCTTGGAGTGTGGTTTGGACTGAATGATTCCTTCCATTCTACAGAACATGGCCACATGAGCCAAAAGCCCCATCTGAGATTTAGCTCTAAAAGCTCATTGCCTATCCACATGCTGCCTCTGACCTGTGTTCTCTCTCAGATCCTCACCCTGGAGTACAAGCCCCTATGCTGAACCTTGACACACATACATGGGCCCAGGACCTAGCAAGCAGGACCAACAACAGACAGAAGAACTCAGGCCCTTTGAGATGGACTGAATCCTGCTAACAACCCTACGTGAACTCAGATTATCAGTGAAGCAGG
The DNA here is from genome assembly GCF_010015895.1 of Lontra canadensis. Classification (NCBI taxonomy): domain Eukaryota; kingdom Metazoa; phylum Chordata; class Mammalia; order Carnivora; family Mustelidae; genus Lontra; species Lontra canadensis. The sequence continues at coordinate 13,197 of NW_022631199.1, read as the reverse complement.
TCCTGCACTGATGTTTTCAACAGCCCCAAAGTACTGTGGGGCTCTGGCAGGAGCTCCTAGGTAAGCACTCCTGCATTACTGTACTTAAAGGCTCCTCAGAGAATGTGAGATAGTGTTTGTTGGTTAAGGCACTGAGTGTGGGGTAATGTGGTCACACAGCACTAGGAGCAGGGTACTGATAGTATCCCCCTGCCCCAGGCCATGGCCCTCTTCCCTTTTCTCTGATCCCCCCCTTTATCATCCTCCTTTCTAGCACCCTGGCCTCCTTTCTAACCCCCACTCCGGGAACATCATATTCTGCTTCCAATCCTCTGCACCATGGTACCCTCTGCCGGGATAAATACAGTGGGATTCATGCAGGGCTGCCTTCTTCTTTTCCTGCCACAGGAATTGTCAATGTCATGTCAGCATAGCCTTGTCAGATCCCTCCCCTGGTGGAGTTCAGGACGCAGTTTAGTCACTTACACTTGTCTCATGGAGCAAATGTTCCTTTCATTCACCTTCTCAGTTCATGTTTGTGCATCTGCCCGTCTAAACCCTGAGCTCCTAGAGGGAGGAACTGTTTGCCTGATAAGGAGTAGCACCACCTGAGTGCTCAGGGCCCAGAGGCTGAATGAACAGGAGAGAGGATCCAGCCCACCACCGACCAGCTCTATTGTCCAGGCCCAACTGATCTGGGTCATGTGCAAGTCCTGTTGTTTTCTTTTGTTTCGTACATCAACTCTGTGTTCCATGTGGGGCTCAAACCTCATGCCCTACTGAAGCCAGGTGCTTCTTTGTCATTTTCTCTAGGTTCTAGGCTGATAACTATGGACGTTTGTTTGCTTATTTCAACATGTTCTAGTTATATTCCCTTATGCTGAATTACCAAATAACTCCCCTAATTATGGTGGCATTTTGCCATAGATTTCCTCACATGACAATGCTGAGTGGATCTTCAGACTGGAGACTGTGTTCTTTCATTTGGTCTTTCAGAAGCCCAGAGTCCCTTCACCATGGGCTTTGTCACTCCTTTCATTGTCAAGCACTTCTGACGTCATCAGTACAAGGGGAATGTCCCTGAATTAAAGTGTTCAAGTGTTGAAACTTGTAGGAATCAGACAGAAAGAAACAGATTTGTGGCACAGACGTACTTAGTACTTGAATGATGAGAGTCCAATAATTGGAAATGGCTCAGACCTAAAGATGGGTCTTTGAGTGCTGTCACTGAGAATGCCCAAGAGGACAGCAGCAACAGTGCCTCTGTGGGCACAGTCTACTGTGGGGATATCAGGTACAAGGAGAGCCCAGCCTGAAAACTCTTACTAACTTCCCCCCCAGTGTAACACACACACACACACATACACACTCACATACAACCCAGAGGGAAAATCATTGGAATTGGGACAAAATCCATTATGGGCGATTATTTCTAGTAGAAGGAACTTGTCTTCTTTTTGTCATATTTAAGTCATTATTGTACTACATAAACACAGTCTGGCTTAAAACTAAAGAACTATTTACTCTATTACCTAACTTGTTAGTAATAAATGGGAAGATTTAAGATGTGATTTTAATATTTTTTATAAATTGCCCACTAGAATAATTTAAACATGGCCTATGCAGGAAAATGAAAGAATTTAAAGGTGTCTCATGGACCCAGATTTCCCCCCAATTTCTGCCATTCAAGATATCCTTATGATATCCTTATATCCTTATGATTATGAGAGTAGTTTATTTTGGGGCTTGCCATGATGATAGTTCTTTCAAGAATATTCATTTGTAATAAAATGTTACTTTATAAAACAATGAAAAAAATTATATATCTTTCTTATATTCTGTAGCCAGACAGAGAAGGTCATATTGTAGGATTTAAGTCGCATGAAAATCCCAGATGAGGTATCGTATCAGAGACAGAGAGAAGTGCAGTGGTTGCAGGGACTGGGACATGGTAATGAGCAGTGAGTGATAAGTAGCCCAGGTTTCTCTGTGATGGAAATGTTCTACAGGTAATTAGTTGTGCAACACTCTTAATGTACTTAATGTACCTCAATATACCATTGGAAAGGATCAGAGTAAACTTTTAAGTAAACTCTAATAATACTTTATTTAATGAACAAAATCTATTAAACCATTTTACAAGTGTATACAAAACACAAAAATTACAAAGAGGGCAAGGAACTCCGTCCTTGGGGTTCCAGCCAGCATGAGCTGCTGCTTGGGGGCTGAGTCTGGTTATTCCACTGAGACAAGTGCTGGCTCAAGCCCCTCAGGAACCAAAAAGGAGCATGGGCAGAACCCTGCTGGACCTTTGGGTCAGCTAAAGGGGCTGATAGTTCTTCCATCTCAGGAGAGTGAATTAGAGCCCTGACTACCACCTGCACTGGCCCCAACAGGGCAGGTGGTGCCACTTCTTTTGCTGAGGCATGAGCTCCAGCACCAGGGATGGGGTGGGCCAGCTTTGTGCCCAAAGATACAGTGGGCACCACAGTGGGAGCTGGGAGAGTTCCTGAAGTGGTTCAGGATCTTTCTCTGGATCTAGTGCTGTAGCTCCTTGAAGAGAAAGTGTCATCAGCATTATTGACTTCCCATGTCCCTTCTAAAAAAAGGAAAATTTCCCAGCACTCAATATCTTCTGTGTCCGAGAACCAATCCCTGGGAGGTTTCCCTGGCTAAAGACCATGAGGACATGGATCTGAGCTCAAATGTATTCTAGGCTTGGTCAGTGTGGTCCTGTCAGCCTCCTCCATCGGCCCACATCAGTCAACCCAGCCCTTCTCATTCCCAGATTCTGTCTCTGTGGGCTCAAGCTGTTGCAGGTATGAGAGCAGAAGTTGGGCATGATGCTCCAAATCTGAGCCTGGCATTTTGAGCCCCAGGTATGCCAGCAGCATACTCAGGCTGGGAAAATCTGGGGGCTGGACAAAATCCTCAGGATTTTGTTCTAGCCATGTGTTCAAGATGGAGGAGATGGCCCTGGGAACAGACTGTTAGGCAGAGGAGTCAGAAGACAGGGCACCCTTCCCAACCCAGGGAATCCCAGTGGGAACCTGGGTCTCTGGGATTCCAGCTCCTGTCAGTGACCAGTCCTAGTCTTTGTCCACCTGTGATCTGGCAGTCTTGCCTGAGACAGTTCTCCTCATAGATGACAGAGTGCAAAAAGGTGCTATGACTGTGAGTCCTGATCAATCCTGTGAGAATTTCTGTCCTTCCTGGGGAGCTGGACACACTCCTCAGTCTGTCTCCTTGTCCACTTGCCACAGAATTCAACTGCATGTTCCCAGGAAGGGGTGGTGTCTGGCCCCTTAATTACCCTCACTGCATATACCACTGTGCTGTGAAGATCCAACCAAGGGGGGAAATAAGGGACTCTGTCTCTAGCTAGGCCTCTTCAGAACACACCCAGTACCTCAAATGTTACCTCCTCTGCCTTTGTGCTGCCTCTTTCACTAGTTGCCATGAGTGGGTCTCCTTACACTGACACTATTCTCCCACAAGGTCTGGAATGTCCGGTCCCTGAGCTCTCATTGGGTCTTCTGAGCATCCAGTGTCCAGGTTCCAACAGGTTGCTAAGTGTGATGGTTCCTACAGCCTCTCTTCTGCATCCATGGATTAGTGTAGAGTCAGGGCTGGGAGGGGGCTGGGTAGGGAATGACTTCCTTAGGGGCTAAAGCTGTCCTCCAGCCCCTCTGTTCTGCAAAGGGGCCCACATCCACAGTTCCCCCAGGGCCCCTTCCTTTCTCCAGAAGAAACTCTCAGACCTTCACCCTTTAGGAGGAATCACAGATATGTGTGATGAGGGTCCAAGTGTCCCTCCAACTCATAGTTCCCTGGCTTCCCTGGTGGTGAGAGAAGGCCCTCATATATCAGCCAAAGCTCAGTCACATATTCCACTGCTCTTGGGCTCTGCTGACCTCATCATAGCTGGAGAAAATACAACCATATCTAGTGGAAGCCAGAGGTCCTCACATAAAATGTCCTGTGGATGCTACCTCTCATCGTGTCCAGTATCACTGTTTGACCCCTAACTAATCTGGAGCCCTGGGGTGCTGTCTGCTCTGTGCAGGGTTCACAGTCAGCTCCTAGAGGATCGCCTATTATGAGTGGGACATCCTGAATGCTTCCTGAATGAAAGGGCCCAATACAGTCCATTACAGATATCTGAGTGGGCCTGGAGCCCCTGCTAACCCCTGGGGACCCCTGCTCTGGTTTTGCACAGGCACAGTCCTCAGATAGAGTCTTGTATCTCCTTTTAAAAAAAAGTTTTAAATTACTTTTCAGTGTTCCAGAATTCATTGTATATGCACCACACCCGTCCTCCATGCAATAGATGCCCTCCATAATACCCACCACCAGGTTCACCCAACGTCCCACCCCGCCCCTCCAAAATCCTCAGATTGCTTTTCAGAGTCCACAGTCTCTCATGGTTCATCTCCCCCTCCAATTTCCCCCATCTCCCTTCTCTCCATCTCCCCATGTCCTCCGTGTTAATTCTTATGCTCTATAAATAAGTGAAACCATATGATAATTGGCTCTCTCTGCTTGATTTATTTCACTCAGCATAATCTCTTCCAGTCCCATCCATGTTGCTACAAAAGTTGGGTATTCATCCTTTCTGATGGAGGCATAATACTCCATAGTGTATATGGACCACATCTTCCTTATCCATTCATCCATTGAAGGGCATCTTGGCTCTTTCCACAGTTTGGTGACTGTGGCCATTGCTGCTATAAACATTGGGGTACAGATGGCCCTTCTTTTCACTACATCTGTATCTCTGGGGTCAATATCCAGTAGTGCAATTGTAGGATCATAGGGAAGCTCTATTTGACATTGTTTTAAATTTGACTCATCCCTGAAAACTTTTTGGAACAGTGTCAAGTTGCAAAATTAAAATATATATTTACCTATTCCTATATCTATATCTATATCTATATAGGTATATGAATAATTTATTTGGCAGAGGGAGAACCATAGAGGGAATACAAGCAGGAGTGGGAGAGGGAGAAGCAGGTTTCCCACTGAGCAAGGAGCCTGATGTGGGGCTTGATCCCAGGATTCTGGGATCATGACCTGAGCAAAAGGCAGACACTTAACGAGCCACTCAGGTGTCCCTAAAAAATATTTTAAAGTGATATTATTCAAGTATATTTTATGAAGTGAGTGACCTCCCTATGCTCTGTAAGAGGATACTTAAGACTTCATTTTGACTAACACCTGAGAACCAATTAGTATCACTCTAGGTTTTTACTGTCTTGTCTCCTAGATCCTCTGTGGTAAAAGGACAATATAGAAAAAGAAGGTACAATGGAAAGTCTTCTCATAAATATTCTACTACTGTTCTTGTAAATATACCCCTATTCTGCTGAATGAAATCTGAAGTAACTTTCAGTAGAGTAGAAATCTAGGAAGTTTATTTTTATAAAGGTAATAATTGAGGTAATTTTTATCAATAAGAGAATGTAGGTCATGGATGTTTTGCTTTAAATCTCATAAAGATATAAAATAGAATCATTATTACATTTTAAATAAAATATTTTTTTTCACTCTTTATTAAGATTCCTATAAGTAAATAAATGATTACTTTTAAAATTAAATTTAATTTTTTCTGAGTTCCAAGATTAATTATTTATGCACCATACCCAGTGCTCCATGCAATATATGCCCTGCTTAATACCCACCACCAGGCTCACCTATCCCCCCATCCCTGCCCCTCCAAAACCCTCAGTTTGTTTGTCAGAGCCACAGTCTCTCATGCTTCATCTTCTCTTACAGTTTCCCCTAATTCATTTTTCCTTTCCTTCTACTAATGTCCTCCATGTAATTTCCATGTACCACAAGTAAGTGAAATCATATAATAATTGTCTTTCTCTGCTTGATGTATTTTCCTCAGCATAATCTCCTCCAGTCCTCCATGTTGATACAAAAGTTAGGTATTCATCCCTTCTGATGGCTGCATAATATTCCATTGTATATATGGACGATATCTTCTTTATCCATCGTCTGTTGAAGGGCTTCTTGGCACTTTCCACAATTTGGTGACTGTGGCCATTTCTGCTGTGAACATTGGTGTACAGATGGCCCTTCTGTTCACTACATCTGTATCTTTGGGGTAAATACCCAGTAGTGCAATTGCAGGGTCATAGGGAAGCTCTGTTTTTAATTTCTTAAGACATCGCCACACAGTTTTCCAAAGTGGCTGCACCAACTTGCATTCCCACTGACAGTGTAAAAGGATTCCCCTTTCTCTATATCCTCTCCAACACTTGTTGTTTCCTGTCCTGTTAATTTTGGCCATTCTAGCTGGTGTCAGTTGGTATCTCAATGTGGTTTTGATTTGAATCTACCTGATGGTAATGGTGATGGACATTTTTTCATTTGTCTGTTAGCCATTTGTATGTCTTCCGTGTCTTCTATGTGTCTGTTTTTGGGCCAGTAATATGCTGTCTTGGTGATCACAGCTTTGTAGTAAAGCTTGAAATCAGGCAACATGATGCCCCCAGTTTTGTTTTTCTTTTTGAAAATTTCCTTAGCAATTTGGGGTCTTTTCTGGTTCCTTACAAATTTTAGGATTGTTTGTTCCAGCACTTTGAAACATGCTAGTGGAATTTTGACTGGCATGGAATTGAAGTATAGACTGCTCTGTGCAGTACAGACATCTTAATGTTTATTCTTCTCATCTATGAGCATGGAATGCTTTTCCATTTTTTTTTGCGTCTTTTTCAATATCTTTCAAGAGTGTTCTTTAGTTCCTTAAGTATAGATCCTTTACCTCTTTGGTTAGGTTTATTCCAAGGTATCTTGTGGTTCTTGGTGCTATAGTAAATGGAATCAATTCTCTGATTTCCATTTCTATATTTTCATGGTTTCTGGGCATTGATTTTATATCCTGCCACATTACTGAATTGTTATATGAGTTCTAGTAGTTTGGAGGTGGAGTCTTTTGGGTTTTCCATATAAAATATTATGTCTTCTGTGAAGAGAGAGAGATTGACTTCTTCTTTCCCAAATTGAGTACATTTTTTTTTCTTTTTGTTGTCTGATTGCTGTTTCTAGGACTTCTAGTACTATGTTGAAGAACATTGCTGAGACTGGGCATCCTTCTCATGTTCCTGATCTCAAAGGGAAGGCTTTTCCCCATTGAGAATCATATTCACTGTGGGTTTTTCATGGATAGATTTTATGAAGAGGAATGTTCCCTCTATCCCTTTACTTTGAAGCATTTTAATCAGGAACAGATGCTGTATTTTAATAAATACCTTTTCTGCATCAATTGAGAGGACCATATGGTTTTCTCTTCTCTTATTGATTTGTTCTATCACATTGATTGATTTGTGAATATTGAACCACCCATGCCTTCAAGAGATCAATCCTACTGGGTCATGGAGGATAATATTTTAAATGTACTGTTGGATCCTATTAGCTAAGATCTTGATGAGATCTTGGTGTCCATATTCATCAGGAATATTGGTCTGAAATTCTTCTTTTTGATGGGATCTTTCCCTGTTTGAGGACCAGGGTAATGCTAGCTTCATAAAAAGAGACTCGAAGTTTTCATTTTCTTTCTATTTATCTCTTTTTCTATTTATTTTCCTTCTGTTTTCTGTTTATCTAAAGAACCCCTTAAGCATTGGCAAGGGGTCATCACTGTGAAAGCTCCTACAAATGCTAGTATGGCAAATTTTCAACTCATGATGACTACTTCTCCAAAGGCCAGTCCTATAGGTAATGCCCAGAGGTCAAGACAAGGTTTGTTAGTAATGAGCATCCACTTGGACACTGTGCCTTCTCTTGAGGGAAGCTTTGTGCTGCTTGGGCCTCAGGAGTTTCTTGTACACTAAGTGGTACCTCAATAAACATGGGGAGAAATGTCATCACCACTGAAAAACATGCCCACAGGGTTGTAAATGAACAAAAACCATACTTTGGAATCTCTGTTATGAGTCAGTAATAACTTCATCTAACAATAAACCTCACCTCTGAGCAAGCTTTAGATTTCTCTTATGGCACTTGATGAAGCATAAGGAAAGAAAAGGCACCATCGTGGTCTTTGTGTGCTCTGTGAGGGAATAGAGACTTGAAGACTACATAGGCATAGGGCCAGCATATAAGAAATTGGGCACTGAAGTTTTGGTGCCTTGCTTCCAAAGGCCCCGCACTTTCCTCACATCCACTGCCTGGAAGGGACTGTAAATTTCTACTCTGTGTTTGGCATCAACAGTGGCTTTAGTCCTTGCTCTGGAGCCTCCTGTGGGGGTCACATGTCAGGTGCAAGACATAAGTTCCCGTCCTTGCTCAACATTTAGGTAGTTTTAGCATCCAGTGTGTATTTCCCACACTGATGCTTCACTGTTTCTCCTTCCCTCACTCCCAAACTCTTGATTACAGGCAGTTTCAGAGTTAATTCTCCAACGGTCTTCAAAGTCTGGAGGTCTGGAACAGTGCTCCTTGCTGTGGCAGTCAGGCCCTGGGGCAGTCATATCCCACACCTACCTCTGGAAGGAGTTGAGGAAAATTCACTCCAAACTTCCCCTATTGGGATCTAACATTTCACCTCAGATAATGTTGTGAAAAGTAGAAATGCAGGTCCCTTGAGGATAATCTGTATTCTTCACCTGGGCCAGCCATGGTTTCTGGTGATTACCAGAAGACACTATCCAAAAAATAAACAAACAAAAAACAATAAACAAAGAAATAAAGTAAAAAAAAAAAGAAACAAAAGATGTTCCTCAGGGATTGAGCATTAAGATGGGCACCTGGCTTTCTTCCAAAGAGGTATAAAGAATAGGCTAAGTGTTGCAAGTTGGAGGCAGAAAAGCTCAGTGATGGGAGAGGAAAAGCACCACTTAGGTTTCTGTTCAAAGTGACCACTTAAAATAGCCTCTTGCTGTGTTATGGGGATCTTTTGAAGGAAACAAACTTAAGTCATCATTTTGGATAAATATAAATATAAAATGAGACAAATTATGGATTGAAGTTTCCTTTTTGATCATGGGTACATATGAAATATGTTGCATTTGAATGGATTTTGTTTGCCCTGTCAGTGTCAATGTTTCCCTCCACAAAACAAAATCTGAGACATCTGGACTGATATATGTCACTTATTCACTCCAGAAACTCCTAGAAATCCATAAACTCCAGATTATTGTTCCCATGTCATCAACAGGGAGGCTCTAAGGATCAAGAGAGTTGCCTGGTGGATTCCATGGGTGAATGCAGCACTCAGAGCCAAAGGCTGGACCTTATGAAGAAAAGATTTCTGAGGGAAGAAGGAATACACCAGGCACATCAGACCATAGGAAAGATGAAGGGTCTAAGGTTTCAAGATCAGAAGATTTGGTAGAGTATCCTCACTTCCAGATACTGCTGAGCTGTGAAGGAAAGATCTGCATGAGTAGCAGAAGACTTAAAGACAGCAAGATTTTGGTGATCATGTGCATGTGACTTAACCTGTTCTCACCTGCTGCGGGGAGTTTTGACTGTTTGAGGGACAAGAGTGGAAGGAATTTGCACAGAACACCTGATGGCTCATTGGATACAGTGGGACTGCAATGGCTGGGAGATGCTCCCTGAGCAGCAAGTATACAGGTTGGGGGCCTGTGCTTCTGTGAGCATTCTGCTAAGTAGTTAGTAGGTTCCTGTGACCCAGGCATTTTTGTAGGGGACAGCTCAGGACATAGCTTTGGGCCCAGTGCTGACTCAGCAAGCCCTGGGTCAGCCAAAGCACAAGCTATGTCAAGTTCCTAGAGGGTGGTGGGCTGGGCCTGGACAGATTGGGGAAGACAGAGCTGTGGGTACAAGGGGAATAGACTGAGAGCTAACTTCTCAGGATTTGAGTAGAGCTCTGGAGGGCAGTTGACCTGAGACTTTAAACCTTATATTGGTGACCAGGGCCCTTCACAGTCTACTTCAAAGAAGCAGAGAATCTCAATGCTAGAATGAAAGAGTGGGGCACATCAAACTATACACCTTCATTTTATTTTATTTTATTTTATTTATTTTATTTTATTTTATATTTTATTTTTAGATTGCATTTATTTATTTGACAGAGAGGACACACTCAGAGAGAGAGAGAGAGAGCACAAGCAGGGGAACTGGGAGAGGAAGAAGCAGAGTCTCCACTGAGCAGGGAGCCCAATGTGGGGCTCAATCCCAGGACCATGGGATCATGACCTGAGCCAAAGGCAGATGCTTAATGACTGAGCCACCCAGGCACCACTATACACATTCACTGTAGGAGAGAGAAGACGTGGCTTCATTCTAATACATAAGAGGGGAATTATTGGATGATATGGTTGTTCTATATACATTTTTAAAGTACGCTTTACCCCCAATGTGGGGCTCAACCTCATGACCCCAAGATCAAGAGCCACTCACTCTTCTGATTGAGTCAGCTGGGTGCCCCTATGTTCAATTTTTTGAGAAAACTGGACACTGTTTTCCATAGTGGCTGCACCCAGTCCTACCAACAGAGCCCATTTACAGTCCCACCAAGAGAGCACAGTTCCCTTTCCTCCATATTTTGGCCAAAATTCTTGTTTGGTCTTCTGGATACTAGTCATTCAGACAGGTGACACGTGACATCATTTTGGGCTTTGATTTGCATTTCCCTAGTGATAAGTGGTGGTGAACATCTTTTCGTGTATTTTTTGGCCCTCTGTGTGTTTTATTTGGAAAACTATCTAGTTTGAACTCTGCTGATCTTGTAACTGCTGTCTGTTTTTGTGTTATTAAGTTGTAGGAGTTCTTCAATATTTTGAGTATGAGACATTTATCAGGTAGTTTGCAAATATTTTCCCCTTTTCAGTATGTTGTCTTTTCAATATGTTGATGATTGGAGATTTCATTTGCTGCACAGAAGGCTTTTAGTTTGGTGCAGTCCCAGTTGTTTATTTTTCATTGTAGCCTTTGCTTCTGATGTCAAATCCAAAACTCAGTGTCAGGAAGGATCTCAAGAAACATTCTTCCAAAAAAAATTTGTGTTAAGGGGATGGATGAATAGATCTATTCTGACACCTCTGTGCCACACAGTTTTAATAGGTTCTTGACGGGCTCAGTCAGCACAGCATCTGACTCTAGATCTCAGAATCTGGAGTTCAAATTTTGGTCATGGGGCTTATTATAAAAAGGCAGGGGTGTTAATAACATTCTGCCCAATTTCCAGCTAGGTATTTTATGGGTGTAGCTGTTTTGTTGAAGTCCTTGCCACATTGTGACTTCGTTGTTGTGGATCAGGTGGTATAGACATTCAGTTGCATTGCTTTACTTGAGGTTTCCCAGTGTTTCCAAAGCACTTATTGTGGAGACTGTTGCTTCCCTATTTTACATTCTTGGAACTTTTATTGTAAATCAGTTGACTACATATTTTTTTTTCCCTGGGTTTTCTGCTCTGTTCCATTGACCTGTGTGTCTGTCTGTAGGTCGATACCATATGATTTCCATTTCTACAACTTTGTAATACATTTTGAATTCAGAAAGCACGATGCCTCCAAGTTTGTTTCTTCTCAAGATGCCTTTGGCTATTCAGGGCCTTTTGTGGTATTATTCACTCTGTAGGATTATTGGTTTTATTTTTTAAAATGCCATTAGATCTTGATGGGGCTTGCACTGAATATTTAGATTGCTTTATGCAGTGTGGACCTTTGGATTACATATATTCTAGGGCTCCATTAGCATGGGATGTCTCCAGACTTAATTCCATCTTCTTCAAATTCTTTCATTAATGATTTAAGTTTTCAGTATGCAGGTCTTTCACCTTCAGGTGAAAATAATTCCTATGTATTTTATTCTTTTTGAGTGATTATCCATTTCAAATAATTTTCTTAATTTCTGTCGATAGCATGTTATTCTTGTATAAAGATGAAAATTATTTTTGTATATAGAATCTGTTTCCTTAAGTTTAGGACTTAATCCATCTGTTTGTTCTACAAGGACTTTTGTAGAGTCATTAAGAGTTCAATATATGACACCATCTTCTCCTAATAAGTAAAAAATAAGCTGGAAATATAAGTTGATGTCTTCTAACTGGGAAAAGAGGATACAGATATGCTGAGGGATAGTTTTCAAATTGTCTAAAATGTTTTATGGTTAGTGTATGCAAAGAAATCCATAAATATGGCTTCTTTTCTTTTACTGATTTCTTTCAACCAGATATACAGAGCTGTGGTGTGGACCAGTTATTTCCCACACTATCCCACCGTACACCATGTGCCTCTTGGGAAGCATCCACCATTCTCACTACTTTCTATCCTGGAACCCAGGGCCTGACTCAGCTACTCAGAAAATATTTCTCGAAATAGTGCATTTGGGAAAAAGCCCATTTTCCACAGATTTCCCAGAAGACACACTCCTAAACGTTGAATTTTATGGAACTGTTTTGATCTCTCTGAATCCTTGAAGACGCCCAACATTGACTGTGGCTTGTTTTGCAGACACATTAGGGAACTCCTGCAATGTCTCCTGTGGCCACCAGAGGGGTGTTTGTGCACTTAAGGACATGGACACTGCTCCACCTCCACAGTAAGATACAAGTTAACCTCCTTTTGGTCTTTATTGACAATCTCAGCGAATTTCTTCAAGGAGAGAATACATATTATCCTACAGATTCTTGCGGATCTGTTTACAAGTCCCTAGAAGTGAGAACCTAAGGTACTACAGTGAGTAAACTGTTGCATCCATTCTTACAACTACCAATACATAAAATTATAAATAACTGAATGAAGGTCCATGGACCCTCCCTTCAGAGAGACAGAAAATGAACCTCAAATGGGTCACAGATCTAAATTCAAGAGCCAAAGCTATAAACCTCAGAGAAGAAAGTCTAAGAAGAAATCTTCCCTGACCTTAGCTTTGGCATGTTTCTTAAGGACGACACCAGAATCAACAAGTGGAAGAACAGGTACATGGGTAAATTGGTCACTGACATGAATGCCTTTCCTTTGGACTCCACATGTGCTCCCAGGCACCAGGCAAGAACTGTAGGAGTCATTTCTTTCTGCATCTCACTTAGCATTACCCATTACATTCTCCAATTTAGGGGTTGGGTCTGTAGCTTCAGAGCCCTGCTTGGGGTCACCCAGCCATAAAGAGGCTGAGCAGGATACAACTGCTATCTCTCTGCCATTGGACTCTGTGTTCCAGCCACATGGCTCACTCTTGGAACTTAGAGGTACAGAAATCTCCACATCCAACCCCGAGGCCTGGAGACCTCACTGAATT
>NW_022631198.1:1120427-1309641 GCF_010015895.1 Lontra canadensis | reverse complement strand
AAGGAGGGTGGGGAGAGAAGAGGCGGGACCAGGGACAGGGGCCTTTAGGACAGTTTGGGCTGCCCTCCTAGGGGACTGCAGGGCTACAAGGGGAACAGGTTCCTTTAGAGGGAAGCAAGCACCTTGTCAGTGAGGTGTGTGAACAGAGGACACGGCTGCCCCCTTGGAAGTAATGTCACGGGGAAGAAAGATGCTTTCTAGCCTCCAAGTCTATGACTCTGCTACACCCAGAGAGAACACTGTCTTCAGGACTTAACAAGCACAAAGAAAATCAGGCCATAGAGAGTAGCTGAGAGGAAAAGTACATGGGCTTGGGGTTGGAATCCTGGCCCTGGCTCTTGGCACTGTGTGACCTTGGACAAGTCACTCAACGTCTCTGACTCTTGCTTTCCCCATCTTTCAAAGGGGGACCTGCTGCTTACTCTGCACGGTAGTCACGGGGTTTGAATGAGAGAATATGTGGAAAGCACGGCTTGGCTCACGTGGATGCTCAGTAAAATGCTCCCTTCTTTTCCTCGGTCCCTTGAAGCAGGATACAGAAAGGGTGCCCTTCCTGCTCCCATCCTGACCTTGAGCCCCAGGCCAGGTGACCCGAAGACTTCTAGATTCTCTTTTCCTGAAGAGCATTACCTCCAGCAAAGACCTACCTACTGCATAGGTTTGAGGCTGGGGCAAGGTTCAGATGGCTTCTGGCTTGGAACGAGGTCAGGATGGTGGCCAGTAGAAGGTCACCCTGAGCCACCTGATGGCACCAAAACCAACAGGAGAGAACCGAGAGATCCGCTCATGCACACTCACAGAATTTCAAACCGAAAAGAGGTCTTAGACCAGATCCAACTCATCTTTCAGGCCTGGGAACTAAGGCCGAAGAGGAGGACGGCCGGGCTTGCTCAAGGTCACAGAGGCTGCAGCTGGAGGCAGAGCGGGACTCCAAACCCGGGCTCTTGAGAGCCCATCGGGGGCTCACTCCGCTCCACCGGCCTCGCTAGCTCCGGGAAAGCCTCCAACTGGGAGATGAGGCTGATGCATGTGCCCGATAATTGAAACAGGAGGCGGGGGCCGCGGAGGGGCCAAGACAAAGTGAGCTATTGATTGTATCTGAATTGCAATTAAATTGATGGGCCAGGATAGCAGGTCTGGACGCCTGGCATCTTAATTAATCATCAGCGCTATCGATGGCGGCTGGGGGCTGGGCGAGCGGAGGGGGGCCTGCTGTTGCTGCCGGCCTCATCGATCTGCTTGTTTGAGTAAAGCACATTGATTTTGGTTCAGAGCGGTAACAATCTGGTTTTGAAATAATAAACACCAACTCCATATCCAGACGTGGGGACAGGTCGATGGTTTATTTTTGGTTTAGTTTGAGCAGGGCAGGGAGCCCAGTCTGTGGCTTTGGATGCGAAGGAAGAGTGATGGTGTCCGTGGGGATGCCTCAAGGGGACCTGGCTATGGGCAGGTGGGACCCTGCCCGTTCTCCTAGCAAAGGAAACAAGGGCAGAAATCCGGCAGCTCACAACCTCCCAGGAAAATGAAACCCGACTCGAGAGGCATGAACTCTGGAAGCTGGTCCGTGTGGGTCAGATCTCGCTCTGCCACTCGTGAGTTGTGTGACCTTGGACAAGCTGGTTAACCTCTCTGAGCCTCAGTCTCCTCTTCTGGAGATGGTAATGGTACCAACATCTCAGGAGTATTATGAGGATTAACTGAGGAACGTGTAGGGTGAGTTCAGAATGGGTGCCTGGTTGCTATAAATATTTTAACGAGGTTGAGCAGTGGCCCCTTGAACAACGTTAAGTTCCAGCCCCCGTGCAGTCAAAAATCCGAATATAATGACTGATAACCTGCTGTTGACCGGAAGCCTTACTGATAACATAAACAGTCGATGGACGCATTGCTGTGTGCGATGTGTGGGACATACCATATTGTTACAGCAAAGTAGCAAATGTTATTAAGGAAGGCAGAAGGAAGAGAAAATACACTTCTCGCACAGCACTACACAAAGCCAGCGTCTAGGTGGACCCATACAGCTCAAACCCGCATTGGTCAAGGCTCGGCTATAGCTGTCACTCTCACCCTTTCCAATCCCTCCTGAAAAGGGTCAGGCTGACCTTTCTTGGGAATTTTAAGTGCCTCAGAAAGATCTAGCACCTCATTTCTCACTGTGGGGGCGGGGTGGGGGGGAGTATGGCCCAGCCCACTCTCGGAGGTAGTTAGCGCCTCCAAGCGGAGGCTCTATGTGGGCACAGGTCTGCTGCTGTGGGCAGAGCAGGGAAAGGGGAAGAAGGGGTTGTGTGGAAGCCGCCTGTGGGGAGGGGATGAAGAGGACTGGAATACAGAAGGGAAGGGAGAGGAGGAAGAAGGGAGTCAGCCAGGGTGGGAAGAAAAAGAGAAAGGAAGAGACTGGGCTGGAGAGAACCCCTGCCCGCCCCCCCCACCCCCTCCCAGAGAAGAGATCTAGGACCAGCCCAGAGACGGGAGGGTGCAGTACCCCTCTAGCCTGGCAGGTCATATGTGGAAGGTGGGGAGTAGGGGGAGCAGCTCTGGAAGACGGAAGTAGGAGCAGAGAGGGACCCTCCCCACCTTGGCGGTACATGCGCATGGCGTCCAGCAGGCGGGAGCCCCGGAGCTGTGCACGAAGCAGGGGTACGTCCAGCTGCAGAAGTCCGGCCTCACAGTGCTCTCCTGTGGGCAGGTCCAGCTCGCTGCTGCTGCTGACTCGGCGGGAGGCTGTAGACCGGGGCTCCCCAGCCCAGCCCTCTGCTACAGGCAGGAAGCAATGCACAAAGTGCAGCTTTGATTTCTTGATGGTGTCAATGAGGGCGTCCTGCCAAAGGGAAAGAGACAGGCCTCAGTGGCTCCTGGTGGCCCGGCTGGTGCCCAGGAGAGCGTCTCCGCTCCTTGTAGGATGGCAGGTGTCCCGCCGCTGGCCGAGATGGGCCAAGCCTGGACAACTCCACCTTCCCGAGGCCTGAGGGGCCGCTTAGGCAGTGGCACTGAGCAGAGGACCCACCAGCAGCGATTAAGTCCAGGGGGAGGGATGCTGAGTGGGTACCGGGTAAGCCAGGGCTCCCCCAGAATGGCCAGAGGAGCCCCGAGAGGGCCCTGGGGCTTAGACCGGCACACTCACCACCTGCAGCTTAATCTGGATGCACACTCACCACCTGCAGCTTAATCTGGATGCATAGTGACTTCTTCTTGACAGCCGCCATGCCCGTTGTGAAGGTCTTCCGCATGCTGGTGGCCCGGCGTAGGGCCAGCTGCGAGCCACCCTCCAAGCCGGCAATGGAGCCCGACAGCACCGTGGCGCTGCCCGCCCGGCCCAGAAACAGATTGCTGATGATTTTCCTACCAGAGGTGGAAGGGCAAAGGAGGGAAAGAAGTCACTTTGAGAGACTAGGAGAGGGCGGCTTCCCTGCTCCTAAGACACCCCCAAGTCCCTTATATCGCCCTGGCTAGGGGTCTGGATTACCTGGCCTGGGGCTGCATGCCCCACACCCTAGAGAGAAACTGGAGCGGAATCAACAAACAGGAAGAAGACAAACCGGTGGTGGTGGGGTGGGGGACAGAAGTGTGATTTTCTCTTCTCCATCACCAGGGAGGCCAGAGGTCCAGGGTGCCAGGAGAGATTAGAGCCCAACACCCTCTATCATACCGTATAATCTGTGTATGACATCTACTGGTTGTTATCTGCCTGCCCTCCCCGCCCCCTGCCCCCAATTGGGCAGTGAGTTTTGTTTTATTTACTTTATTTATTTTATTATATTTATTTATTTTTATTTTATTTTACTTTATTTATTTATTTATTTATTTCATTTTACTTTATTTGTTATATTTATTTACTTTATTTGTTTTATTTACTGCCATCTGCCAGGTACCCAAGAAAAAGAGTAGGTGCCCAATAATTATTTGCTAGATAAACAAATGGATGACAGGCCTTAGGGGACTGAGGGGTTTCTAAGGCTACTCCTGCCTTCTTTTAGAAGTTTTTATTTGTATCTTATTTTATTTTTTTTTAGTAAATTTCTACACCCAGTGTGGGGCTCGAACTCATAACCCTAGGATCAATAGTGGCATGCTCTTCCGACTAAGTCAGGTGCCCCATTTTTTAAAGTGTTTTTGCGGGGCGTCTGGGTGGCTCAGTCAGTTAAGCATCTGCCTTAGGCTCAGGTCCTGATCTCAGAGTCCTGGGATCGAGCCCCGCATTGGGCTCTCTGTTCAGTGGGGAGCCTGCTTCTCCCTCTCCCACTCCCCCTGCTTGTGTTCCCTCTCTTGCTGTGTCTCTCTCTGTCAAATAAATAAATAAAATTTTTAAGTGTTTTTGTTTTGTTTCATTTTGTTTTATGTGTTACTCCTGCCTTCTATGAAGAATGGGGGGGTGCAATTCAAACTTCAAACTATAGGTCCCTCTAACCAGGCGCATCCCACTTCTACTCCAGGAGGCCACCCCCCAGGCTCCCAAGACCACTTGGCCCTGGCTGTTCCCTCTCCGGAAACCAAAGCCATCAACCCTGCTGGCGAGGGGGCCTCTGAGACCAGGAAGCCCAAAACCAGCCCCGGGGATGGGACATGGGCAGGGTGAGTGGCGTTCTTACTTCTGGGAGTCCTGCAGGAGCCGGGGGGCGTTCTGGGTGGCTGGGTTCTGTTTGGTGTAGCTCAGCCAGCCAGCCACATTGTACTCAACCCAGTTGGTGCCATGGCTGTGGCCCAGAAGGAAATGGTGTGGTTTGCTGCTGCGCAGGAGGGGGCTTTGGCCTGGGGGTGGGAAAAGGAAGGGTCAGATCGTCAGGGCAGAGACCCCGAAAAAGCCCAGGGACTCAGTGAGACCTTCTGGGCAGTACTGTCTCAACTCATACAAGTGGGTCCTCAGGAGAGGAAGCCAAAGGACCCTCCAGGGGTCCTACCTACCTTTTTTGTCGCCTTCCTGGGGGCCATAGTAGGAGAAAAGGCGCTCCAGGAGGGCATCCTCGGTGGCCCCTGGTACCAGTGCCTCCTCCTCCAACAGCCAGAGCAGGCCCCTTGCCTCCTCGGTGCGTGCCAGCGAGCGGACCTGCAGAGAAGTGAAGAGAAGCCACCGTGTCCCAAGGAGCGCCCGGCCCAACCACAGGCTATAAACTTGCTACACATGCGCACAAGTACACACCCCGATCCCAGGTCACACCCTGTGGGGCAGCTGGGCAGTGAGGGGGAAAAGGGAGCCGGACGGTGTTAAAGAGAGAAGCCCACAGCAAAATCTCCCGCCTAGGAATTGTGTCCAAAGTCACCAAAGGCTGAAGGCTTCTCGTGAACCATCCTCATCCTCTCAGAAGTCACAAGGGCTGTGGGTGAGCCCAAGGCATCGCCTCCCAGGCGGATGAGATGAGATGAAGTCTGGAAGGCCACGGGCAGGGGGCATGGGCCAAAGGAAGCTGTCAGCCAGCAACAGCTGTGGGGTACCCTAGTCCCCCAAACAGGGAGGATCCCAGAGAGGAGGGCTTTGAGCACAGGTGGGACTCCTGCAGGGTCAGAAACTCAAGTGCAGGAATGGGCGGAGTCGGGGTGATGGCAGAGCACCTGTCCCCAGCTACAGGGAAGGGCTGCCTGTCAGCTGCAGCCAGCCGCTGTCCCGGAATAACACTGGCCTTGTAAACCCTCCAGCTTTTAAGAGAATTCTGATTTCAAAAACCCCATGCAGGCCACACAAACCAAGCCTGTGGCTGCATCTGGTCTGATCTGCCTTTTCCATGACATTTCCAAGACTTCCTTGAGCGAGGATGGAACCTTCCTTACACCCCATTCCTGCCTGGCCTTTGGGGACCAGGGAAATAAGAGAAGTAAGAAAAGTGCCATTTCCCCCCCTCTTTGCACCCAGTTGCCTGCATCTTCCCCCCACCCCATGGCTGCCTGAGGGAGTCAGTGTGACTAGCAGGAGGAAGCAGAATGTGGCCAAGGATGGATGGGGAGCTAAGGTCCAGAGGGTCTGGAGCTGCACGGCAGGACCAGGCAATGAAGCCATGGGACAGTGAGTGGCAGACGCCACATCCAGGGGCTCCTGTCCCCAAAGGTGCCAAGGTCCCTCAGACAAGGAGAGCAAAGAAGGGAAGAGACGGCCAAGTCCCATCCAAACACACTATCTGATACACTGTCCCTTCTAAGCCACATGGACTGACTCCCCACATCTCTTGGGAGTGGCAAAGGCTCTCAGTGGAGGCCAGCATGGGAACCCAGATGTCAGGAAAAGAAAAGCCAGCTTCCCTTAGCGGGGACATGGAACTTGGGCACTTTAAGTACTAGTCCCAGGGGACACTCACTCTCCCTTGGGCCCTACCCCCTTGTTAGCACAGCAGGGCCTGCCACAGGGAAGAGGGAGGAGGAGGCAGGGGTCGAAGCAGAGGATGGGAGCAGCAGCCTAGCAGGAACACCAGTTCTCTAGTAAAGTGCCTTCTGAAACTTCCCTAACTGAAGACAGTCAGCAGAAGCCAAGTGCTCATCAGGCCAACCAGGCCCCCAGGCAGCAGAGTGCCCAAGATCCCTGTTCAAAGTGTGACAAAGCCTGTCCCTAAGGTGGAGGGGTGAGGGGTGAGGGGTGAGGGGCGAGGGCTCCCATTTAGAGCTAGGCACAGATTCCCTATTTGCACAGACTCCTCACCCACTCTGCACCCATCTTTTGGGGACAGCGGGAGGGATGACTCTATCCTCTGGGTCCAGCCCAGCTCTCACCACCAAGGGGGAGACACCAGGCTCCTGGCAGACACACGTGAGGCTCAGCCAGGCACAGGACAGGGGCACAGGACAGTGGCTGAGGCTCTCACCGCACCAGGGCAGAAAAAAGTGCCATCGTCCCGGCCAGACCGGCCAAGCAGCAGCAGCTAACAGAGCGGTGAGGGCTCAACTGAGGGATAGGGACAGACGAGGGGAAGAAGGTCAGCCCAGGCCCTCGCTACAATTCCTACCAGGGACTGATGGGAGGCTTGGTCCACAGCTGCCACGGAATCATTCACAGTGGGCTCCAAGTCGTCAAATGCCAGCTCGATGTTCTCCTAGGAGGGAGGGGAGAGAAGTTGTGAGCGCAGGCCACTTGTAGGGTGCAGCCCTATGCTGAAGGCCAGGAGGGGGCGCTGGGCCAGCTGGCCCACCCTTCCATCCCTCTCTGGAGCTCCTCCCCTCCATCAGCCCCTCTGATAAGCGTTTACCACCTTCCAAGACACCGCATGGCCTTTCTGGACAGCTAAAACTCGTTGAAGCTTCTTTAACATCGAGCAAAAGTCCCCTATTCCTGCTACTCGCACCTGTTGACGAGACTACACAGCATAAGCCTACTCTTGACTTCACACCGTCATCCTTGAAACACCTGGAGACAGCTGTCATTTGCTTCCTGAATCTTCTCTCATGCAAGATAAATATCCTCCCCAGTTGATTCATCTCACCTGCCCATGAAGCAGGATTTCTAGATCTTGTCCCATCTGGGACACCCTTCTATGAAGGGGCTCTACATAACCAATCACCATCTTAAGAGATCGGGAGCCAGGGAAGGCCTGGCCGGACCCACACGGACGCAGGAACTGTGGGGTGGCAATTCATGGGGCCTAGGTGGGTGCCTCGAGGGTGGGCAAGGAGGGGTTCTCAGGGCCCCGAGTACATCTGCAACTTCCTGGAGAGCAAACTCTCTACAAAGGAAGGACGCAGTCTGAGGCAGGACAAGACTACCGCTGCGGCGTGCACAGGGAGACAGAAATGACAGAGAGCAAAAGTGGGGAAAGTGGGGCCTGCCCTCTTCACCTTGTCCTCCCTGTGGGTGCCAGGAGGCTGAGGGGGGGCGGGGGCGGGAGGGGGACGTCCAGCTGAGGCAAGGTCAGTGTTACCTCCTTGTATCTTTCTAACTCTTGCACAAAGGTGCGCTCGTGGAAGAGTCTCTGCAGCCGGTCCTGGGCGTAGTTGTGGCACAGCTCCTCAAAGGATGCTCCGCGGGCTGACCCACCCTGCTCCGGGTTCTGGAAGCCTGGAGTGTCCACAATCATCATAGAGCAGAGCGAGTGCTGGCTGGACTTGAGAGCCCTTCACAGGGAGAGACTGGGTCAGGCCTGGCCGGGGCAGTGCTGCCAAACAGGCCTCACCGGTCTGCCCGTGGCACCCAGGCAGCCCTCTTCTGCCCCAGACAAATCTCCATCCCTGCCCTGGTGCCCAGGACCCTGGTGGTGCTGGGTGGCGGAAGGCGGGAAATGCACCTCTCCTCGCCTGTGAGGCCAGGGAGCCCCCTGCTGGTGGAGAATGGCGCTGCCTCGGCGATCCCACCAGCCCTGAGGCCTCAACTCCCCCTTTGTCTCAGCAGGAGGCCGGGCAGCTCCTGGCCAACCCCCACTCACCTGCCTCTCACTCACCTGTTCACCAGGGAGACGAGAAGGGTGAAGAGCTCACTGTAGAGGCCAGACGCCATGCCCTCTAAGCACTCCAATGCGCTCAGTTTGGGGCCTGAGAGGCAAGAACATCAGCTCTCCCTCCAGCCCCTGGGGGTCCCCATGGGGGGTATACTCTCTAGTCACCCAGAATCAAGTCAGCATGGGGCCCTGGGGCTGGGCCTCTCCCTCTGAAGGAAGCATCTATTTGCCCCAGTGGTCTTCCCCAGCCAGAGCAGACCGCAGTGAGGCCTGGCTGGGGCCCCCCAACCACATCCACCTGCCAAGGGGCTTGGGCACCTGTGCCGTCTCCCAGGCTGCTCTCCTCAGGGCCCTGGCGGAAGGAGGTGGAGCGCTGCAGGGTGCCGCCCTTATGCTGGTGCTTGAAGATGGCTGAGGACAGCTCCTCCAGGCTGCAGCCCAACAGGTATGCGGCCTTCTGAGCCCACTCGTGGCGGGCAAACTGCCTGCGCCCAGCTACGGGGTAGAAAAAAAAGAAAGGATCTGGCATCTTGGGTCTTCCTCCTTAGTCCTTTTAATGACCGCTGTGCCCTCTGCTCCCATGGCCAAGAAATGGGGAGTGAGCATCTCTTGGGAGTTAAAACCAGCCCTGATGACATCAGAAGGGCTTTAGGCAAAACAGGGACTTCTGGTGAGCAAGCGAGGGAGTCTGGCTGCCAGCACTTCCGGTGTCCCTTGAGGTCCTAAAAGAGGAGGGAACTCCACACTGCTGCCACCAGAGGGCACCCAGGCAGCTCCAAACATCTCTTAGACGGCCTGGCCTTAGGGATGCCAGCACGGGGAAGGACAGTCAGAGGGTGAATCGGGCCCCCTGTGATGAGCACAAGGGCCACTTGTGCCTGTGGGGGACACGTCATGAGAGTGTTCTAGCACCTCCCCCTTCCTTGAATGCATCGGGACCCTCTCTCTCCCTTACCTCTAGGCAGCTGCCAGGGGAGACCACTGCCACCCGCCCGCGGCCCAACAGTGGGGAAGTGGAAGAAGCCGCAGGGGAAAGGGAACAGCCCACGCAGACAGACGTGCCTCAGCCAACATGTGTCTAATCACAGCAATTAGGGAAAGCTAACAAGAGACAAGGTTTTACCTTCAGCAGCTTCTTTAAGGCAAAGGACCAGCATGCAGCATGCAAAGAAAAACAGTGTGTTAGCAAACAGTCATCAACAGAGCCCGCCAGGCTCACGGGAAGGGACTGTGGTGGTGGTGGTGGTTGGGGGGGTTTTGGAGGGGGTTCGTGAGGATGAGCAGGCGAGAAAACGGAAGCACATTCAGACTCAGACACAAAAATACACACAAGCGTACACACACAATCTCAAAGCAGAACGTTTATGGATGTAATTACGCTCACTCACTCACACACACACACACCTACAAAGACACCACGCACAGACACACACGGACAGACACACGTGCACACGTACACGCATCCTCTGGAAAATAAATGGAAGCTCTAAGGAGGTAACAGACCCTGCGCGACAAGGCACGCGTGATCTGTCCGCAGGCCGGCAGTGCTGAAGGACTACAGGTTCATAGGGAACCTGGTCTCCGTGCCTCCCCAGAGCGGAAGAACTTCCTCAAGACACAGCCACACGCTTACCCCTCTGCCCACCTACTCAGTCTGGAGACAACTTCTTTAACCCAGAGCCTGCTTTCTCTTTGGCAGGGATGCCTCCGCTGGGATCGCGAGGACCAGACTCCTCACCACCTGCTCCTCTGAGCTCCTGCCTGCCTGCTCTCCCACCAGTACCCACCCACGAGTGCTTTCTCTTTCTCGCCCCTGCCCCAACAGCCTGGGGCCCTTCACATCCCTGAGGAAGATGGAGCCTAAGCCCAAGGCGCTGTTCAGAGGCAGCGTCCCCCTAAGAAAGGAGAGGAAGGGGTGAAGAGGTGCTCCGAGTGCCGGCCCATCGCCGTAATGGCCCATCGCCATGATCTCAGAGGAAGGCAGCAGGGCTCCTCCAAGCCAGGCCAAGCTCGAGCCATTCACAAGCCCCCAAGCCCAAGTGCAGAAGCGGCAGCCCACTGGTTACCGCGGTGCCTGCTGCCCCCTAGTGGTCTCCACCCTGCCATGCAAGAGGAGGAGACCCCTGCTACCAAACCGGTGAAGAGAAGGGAAGAAGACTCAGGGAAAACTGGCCTCGGAAAGCCCCAAGACGCAAGCCCACCCTACCCCATCTGAGCCCCATGGAGGACATCCTGAGAGGTCCCGGGATCAGGAGGCAAAACGAGTCGGAGCGGCTAGGCCTGGGATGCTGAAAAGCCTCAGGGCCAGCAGGCACCCTCTCCCCGCTCCACCAGGGGCTTCTCCCAGGCCAGTCCCCTCCATTTGGACAGAACAAGCCAGTCCCCAGAGAGAGCCCAGGGCCACCACCAAGAAGGGACAAGGTGGCCTCTACCCCGCAGGGAGGGGCCAAAGTTAGTTACCCGCTTGCTCCTCGGGGGCCTCTGTCAGGGAGGGAATAAAAGGCAGAGTTATTTCAGGGGGACTGCTCTGAGTTAGGGCCCTTCTCCTCCCCCTCCGCCTCCGAACTGCCACCCCCCTGCTCTCCACAGTGTTCTGTGTCACTGCTGTCCAAGTCCAGGGGCAGAAATGCTTCTCTGGGTGCTCGAAGCCTTCTGCTCCAAGCTGGGGGACTGGGAAGACAACAGGGGAAGTCTGCTAACAGAGATGTCTATGCCGGGTGAGGACAAACGAACACAGGGGCAGAGCATCCATGAGCTCTCCCAGCAACAAGCTGCGTGGTCGAGACCCCTGGCAGGTTACCTTTGGTGGCGCCTGCAGCCCCCAGGTGGTAGATGGCAGCCAGGATGAGCCAGCAGGCTTTCTGTTCTTCTGGGGAGATGCCCAACACCTTCATGGCGGTCTGCAGCTTACTGAACTGCTGGGCTGCCTTCTGCTTCTCCTCAGGCTGCAGGGACAGACAGGCACGCAGGCACCACATCTCAGAGGTGCTGTCCCTCCCCGCGCACCCCCTGTTGCTGGGCCCTGGGAGGGCAAGGCTGGGGAGAGCTGCCCGGCTGCAGGCCAGCTCCTGGTCCTCCCACGGGGTGCTCCAGGCCACTGGAGGCGGCCCCACTCCCAAGGCCCAGGGCTGCCAACCCTGTCCCCATAGCCCCCTCACCTTGGCCAGTGGCACAATCCCAAACACATTGTTCTCTGCCAAGTGGTTCAAGTGAAGCTCTGTCCTAGGGGTACAAATGAGGCATCAGCACGGTGTGTGGTCCCCATGCCAAGGGCTATCTCTCTACCAGGGTGGAGATGGATGGATCCAGCTTCCAGACTCTTGAGTTCTGTCTGCCCATCAGACCCTACTGTCAGGCCAGAGGCCGCCACCTTCCCTAACTGGCCTGGACGCCTGGTCAGAGCACTGGGCTCCTTAGGCCAGGTCACCAGAGATGCTCTGGTGAGAGTGTCCAGCCAGACCCCTGAAAGAGAGCAAGGAATCTGCCTGCAGCGTGAGTCCAAACAGGACAGAGATCGGGTTCTCAGCGACAAGAAGACCTAAGGAGGATAATGTTCCGGAGCTGCTTTTATCCTTTTATCCTTTTTCCGCAGAATAAAGACAACAAGTCTGAGGGTCGAAAGGAAAGAGCCCAGCAGACAACCAGCCTAGACAGGAGGAAGGGCCAGGCTGAAGGGCGCTGAAAAAGGCCGGGCTTTCAGCTCTGGTGTGGACCCAACAACCACTCAGCCCCACACTAGCCGGATGACTACAGGCGAGTCCCTGACCACCCGTGCCTTGCTGTGCTTTCCTCTGCAGACCTGGTTTTGGGGGCCACAGAGGTCCTAGCAAGGCTCCGGGAACACTGAATTCTGTGCCCAGCGCTCAGGAACTCCCGTGGGGTAGCTGCCCTTAGCTCGGTCCTCATGTATGGCAAGCATACAGTAAACAGATGGGATGGGATGCAAGCAGGTGACAGGATCCAGGAGCCATGAGTGAGCTGGAGTCCAGGGCACCACCCCACCCCCAGCCCCGTTTCCTTGGCCCCATCTCACCTGAGGGTGCCATCCCCACAGGCCAGCAGGTAGTAGAAGACATTGAACGTGGCCTCACCAGCTGGGCGTCGAGCCACGCGCAGCTTCTCCAGAAGCATCGTCTATAGCACAGCATGGGAGGGTATGGGTGAAGGGAGTGGAGCCCGGTCAAGCCCCTCCCACCCCACACCAGAAAGAATGGGGCCCCTGAGAAGAAGCAGCGGCAGCTGACCCTCCACCAGAGGCTAGCTCCCCCCAGGCTTGGAAGAAGACAGGCCCAGCTCCCGGAGGGGCCCTGCTGCCCTGCCCAGGCCCCTGGGGAACAGTCTTCTTAGGGAACTTGGCACTTCGTGGTGAGATGTTTCATTTAGCCTGGTGGGGGTCAGCCTTGGCTGGACCTTACTTTACGGACAAGCCAGTCTTAACCTGGGTGAAATTAGCCAGAGAGAAGCCCCTTAGCACAGGGCCAGGACCCAGGAGTAGGGTGCAGCCAACCCCAAGGGTGGGCAGGACACTGAGGCAAGCCCCACTCAGGGCCAGAGGTGGGGGGGCAGAAGGCTGCAGGGACAGAAGACACTGGGGGCAGAAGGGTGAATGCCCAGAGTGGAGCAAACCAGCCCTGAGAGCCAGGGTCCATGTTTGTGGGGTAGAATCCCTGGAAAACCAGGCACAGGAGAGAGACTGGTTTCTATGCCCTGAGTCCAGGCCGATCTCTTACCACCCTGAAGGTCCCTCACCTGGATGGAGGCTGAGGCCACCTGGCCGGCTTGGTCGAAGTCCAGGGAGAGGATCTGGGAGAAGCGGGTGGCGTTGCCGTTCATGATGGTGGGGCTGTTCCCAAAGGCTTCCAGAAGGCTATACAGAGCCTGCCACTTCTCCACTGCAGAAGACAGGCCCGGGGCCATCAGGAAAGCCTCCAGAGGCCCAGCCCAGGCCTATTCCCCCAGCACGCAGAGGCTCGGTGTTACACTGGCCAGGCTGCCGGGCACAGAGGGGGTTTGGGGGACACAGAGAAGCCAGGGAGGAAAAAAGATGGCACCTACGAGGCCCTTCCAATCCCAGCCCCTCTCAGGTTTTCCAGGTGTTCTGTCTCACCGGAAAACACCTTGTTCCCACTGGTGCCCGCGATGGTGGCCAGGTACTGCACCAGATGCTGGCAGCTGGTGGTCTTGCCGCTGCCACTGGCGCCCAGGAGGATGACAGACTGGTCCTGGCGGCTCATCAGCATGGCCCTGTACGCGGTCTGGGCCACGGCGTAGACGTGGGGTGCCGTGTCCTCTCGCCGACACCCCTTGAACATGTGCATCACCTTGGGGGGGAGGGGGTTGGGGGGGAAGGGGTACGCTTCTTAGCAGGTCCCACTCCCAAGGTCCTCACTCTCAAGGTCCGCCTCTCTGGGCCTTTTACTTCCAGGGCGCTGAGGGACTCTGAGGCTAAGGCCATGTGTGGAAATGCAGATTCTAGTCCAATTCTGGCCTCTGTTGGAGGTTAGGGAGAGGGCCTCCTGTCCCCACCCCTGAAATGACTCCTCTTCGCCAGGTCAACTGTGAGAGCGGACAGGAGCCCAGTGGGACGCCAAGGGGTAGGCACGGAGCCAGGGAAGGTGGGGTAGGTAAGACATGGATGGGTTGGTGAGGCAGCAATGGTAGCCTCGGGGTTGCCGCACCTTCTCGGAGTACACGGCGGGGGCCCCCCGGGGGCTGAGGACGAGCAGGCTGGGGCCAGCGTACGTGTGCAGCAGGCTCGCACCATAGCGCTGGCGCAGTGTGTGGAGGACGCTGGACTCATTGAGGTAGACCAGCGAAGCCAGGTCTTCCAGACGGTCACAGGAGGGAGCATTAGCCTGTGTGACGGGACAGGCAGGCAGGCACTGAAGACGCAGAACCTGCCTGCACCGCCAGTGGACAGGCCCGTCCTGCCCAGACCCCTTCCTGTGCCCTCCACCTGCAAACCTTCTCCACATCATCCTCATCGACATCCAAGATGGCGCCGTCATGGTCCAGCTTCACACGCACCTTCCCTTCTGGCAAGCTTAGCTCCTCAGATTTGAGCTGACTGCCTGCAGAGTGGGGACAGACAGTCAGACACAAGCCTGGGGACCTCTGCCACCCTCTCTGGGCCCTCTGGGTCTTGCCTCCTCCCCGCCCTATCACGGGGCTCTCCTCACTCATCACCCAGGCCTCACCAGATCCAGAAGGCACACCCGGCCCTGAAAACTGAGAGGCCCACCCAGGTGTTCTGTTCCCTGGGCAGCTCCAGACTCACCCAGCGAGAAGCCATCCTTATGGACCAGCCACACCTTCTCTGTCTCATACCAGGCCTCCTCAGCGGCAATCTGCTCTTCTGTCTTCACCTATGGGGGTAGGGGGAATAAAAAGTCAGTACTTGTTCTGGAAAACAGAGTCAGGAGAGCAGGAGAGAGCAGACATGTGAAGGGAAGTGCTTCTGGAGGAGCCTCTGGGTAAGGGGAACAGTTGGGGGGCAGAAACAGAATAGGGGACATCGGAGGTGTCAGAGGAAGAAGGTGGGGAAGCCAGGGGATTGAGGGGTGGTCCTGAGGATCCCTGAGGTCTAGGACACAGAGTCAGGGACCATGCCAGCCTTGAGAGTCTGGAAGGACGGGGACACTCCGAACTCGAGCCCAGAAGACAACAGACCACAAAAAAGCAAACCAGGTGCCACCTTCCGCTACCCTCTTCCCCACTTCCCTGTGGAGCCTGTAGGGTTGGTGTCCTGAGCCCACACACCGCCTCCTGGGCCACCACCCACTGTTACTGTGACCTCTCATGCCCAGCTTCTGCCTTCAGCCCACCAACAGGCCCTCCTTCACCAAGCTGGGAAAGGATGCTTGCTTCCTCAAGCCCCAAGGAGAGAAGTGTCTACTATATTGCAACACGAGCTGTGGGTCCTGAATCCTAGCCTCGGCCTGGCCTTCCCTCCAGAGGACGTGCCCCCAGAGGCACATGACAGCCTTTCCACACCTGCCTCATGCCTCCTCAGAAGGAGAGGCGAAGGCCATGCAAGGGCATGAAATAGCACGGCCCCATACGTGGGGGGAGGAGGCTGGGAAGGACACGGGAAAGGCTTGCGTGCCACGCGGATGGGCAGTGGAGCAGCTGTGAGCCACAGTCGGTCTCTGAGAGGAGATGTGAGACTGAGGCACAGACACTGCTTTGTGTCACTGAGCTCCTGGGTGAGGAATCAGGAAGGACAAGGAAACATAATAAGTCTTTTCTTTGTCACATTTCTTGGAGCTGAAAGAAAAAGAGGTTGGGTTCTACTCCCAGGTTGGGTCCTGGCTTCACGTAACCTCCTCTTTCTTGCTGATGGCCCTTCTGTGTTCGAGAGAGAGCAGCTTGGACTACACGTGGCCCCCGACTCTGGGAATCATGGCCAGTGAAACCACCCTTCAAACAGGAGGACCGCTATGGGGCCAGCAACATTTTAAATTGTTAAATGAAGACATTTTAAAAAAGGAAAGGAAAAGCTAATTCTTCATTATTTGAAGAAATGTGACTTTGTAAAAAAAAGAAATCACAATGTTTTATTCTTTTTTTTTTTTCTCAAATCACACGATATAGGGGAAAACCTTTGTCTCGAATGGACACGTTTTATGGGTCAGGTGTTTGGAACCCGACAAACTAGGGCTCCCCCTAGGGAGGTCCTGCGGGGCCTAGAATTAATCCTTTAGAATGAATTCAAAACTACGTTTCCCAGACTGGCCAGCAGGTGGAGCCAGAGCATGCCACATCCTCACTGGGACTGTGGGTAGGAGGTGGGAGAGGCTCAGCCTCTCCGCTTTCTCTAGCCAGAAGTGAGCAGAATTGAAACTCCTAGAAACCAACACTCTTGCCAGGCTCTTGGGCTCCAGTGGTTAAAAACCATGTGCCACAAGGCCAGACTCGAGTGGTGACACTCCGTCTAGATGCTCCCAAGGGGCCTGATATAGAACTGCCCCATCTCAAACTTCGGGCATCACCTCCTCCAAGGATACCCCCAACACACACACAGATACCAGGTGGGAGCCAGAAGGGGAAAGAGGCCTTACACTCCAGCATGAGGCCCGAGCACAGACGCTAGCCCAGGTACGGGCCAGGGGTGGCGGGTGGTCACTGGAGGAAGCGGAGGGCTCCTGAGGGGGGCAGGAGCACCCTACCTGGCTGTGGACAGGAGAGGCGGCCTCAGGGTCCAGCTGACAGCAGCAAGCAAAGAGGAGAGAGAGAAAGAGAGAAAGAGGGGTGAAGACAAGCAGACCATCGGCATGTCCCCTTCAGCAAGCACTCTGGATCACGTGGGTGGGCTCTCTCTTGCTGCCCAGGGTGCAGGGTGGAGGTTGGAAGAGCTCAGGGGCCAGGATGGGAAGCTGGCCTGAGCAGTGAACTGTGCCCACTCCAGGAGGGGCCAGACCCGGAAGGAGAGGCCCAGCCTGGCGAAGAACCTGTTATCATCGGAAGTCTCAGAGAAGACGTTCTGCTAAGTCACTCACTGTGGCCTGGGCAGGAGTATGTCACTCTGCCTCAGGCCACAGTCTCCCCTGGGTGGGATGTCCAGTGCACCCTGAACTAGGATCTTTTATGAGCTTGTCAGGCCAGGCTACCTCCCCACACCCAGGGCTTGGGCCCCTTGGGTGGCTCTGGCCTTATCTCCAGATCAGCCAGTGTCCTGGAGATAAGTGGTCCCCTGGAGCTAGCAGACCCCAGAACAGGGCTGTCCCTGTCCTCCAAACACACACAAAGGTGCCACACCCAGTACCAAGGCTGTCCTTCCAGGCTGCCACCCCTGTGCAGAAGGCCATAGAACAAGTCTCAGAACAAGACCACTAGCAGGCCCAAGTCTAGGACCCCTTCTTCAATCCCCCATTGTACCCCTGTCCCACTCGCAGGCAGGCATACTATCCCATGGCAAACAGAGGCACCGTGCCACCGGGGCCACCTGCCCATGAACCAAGGGACTGTGGGCAGACCCTGGGGTCGGACTTCACCTGTCTCTGTCTATTTACTTAAAGACCTTTCTGAAGAGGAAGTGAAGTCGGCCAGGCCTTGGGCCTTGCCTATAAGGAATAAGCAAGGAGTTAACAGGCCCCAACTGGGCCTGGAGAGCCAGTGCATTGAAAGAGAGGAGCATGAGCTCCCTGCCTCACCAGCCACCAGGCCCTAGCACCAAGCCACGGCCTCCAGGGCAAGAGAATGGGGCCAGAGGAAGAGGCTGGATCCTCAACCAAGAGAGATCCCCTTGGCTGTCCCCTTCCACAGGCACAGGGCTCTGGGTCCCCTCGAGGAACAGGCCTCACCACTCAGACTCTCTAGAGAGCCCTTCCCTTATTTCTTCAGGTAAGAAGGCCATGTGATGGCCCCCAGGCTGCCACGGAGCCATCCTTCCATAGTCAGATGCTCCCCCCGGCACCCCCAACCCCCGACACCCACAGTCTGGCTGCCAGCCTGGGCACACAGGAGCACCAGGGCCTGGGGAACCATACACGAGAGGTGCCATTACAGAAGCTGTGAAGATCCTCTCAAGGCGCTGCTGGGCCTCCTCTGCAGGGGTCAGCTGGACCTCAGGGGCAGCTCCGGCCTAGGGGTTAAACCACCGTTAGTCCTGGCCTGGGGTGGGCGGCAGTGGGGCACAGCATGCCAAGCTTGTAGCCTAGGAAGCTGCTAGGGCCCGGTAGGCAAGTGGGGCAGGGTCAGGGGGGCAAGCCAGGCAACAACTTGAGTTTTTAGACTGTCAGATGAGAAAAAAAAGAACGGGTGCCTGGAAAGTCTGGGGTTCTTCCTTCTCACAGTCCTAACAACTTCAGCACCAGGATGGCCCTATTCCCCCATATACCCTCTGGCTCCTTCCCCTGGCCCAGGTGGCAGGTGGGTGAACTCCAGGTCAGGGTCCACCTCAGCCCCTAATTCCACCCTAGTGAGAGGGACAGGGAGCCAGAGGGAGGGCGGCCAGGCCCGGGAACAGGCACATGACACTCTCTGGCTACTTATAAGTTCTACTCAGGGGCTGACAATTTCCCTCATGGCCTGCCCATCAGGCCAAAACGCTCCTGCCAACTCTGGGGTGCCAGGAGGTGACTTCCCTGATTCCAAGGAGGCCAGCAGGGCTGGGAAGGCTGTTGCCTGCTCTTCTCTAAGTTCTGTGAAACCCAGGAAGAATGGAGTAGGGAATAAGGCAGGTTCTAGGAGGAATCCCAGGAGGAAGCAGTCAGGGAGGGCCTCTAGCCTGTGCCCTACCCCCCACACCCCCCACCCTGCCCTTCCTGCCAGAAGAGCATGAAACAGCCTGGGAGAAAGTGGCAAAACTTGATTCTTCCCCTGCCAAACCTCATGAGGCCTCAGAAGGCTCTACAAAATAGGGAAGTTTGGAGAGAACTGTCCCTGACCAAAGGACCAGCCATGTAGGCATCACCTTCCTTCCAAGGTCTTTCCTTCTGCCTCTCAGCCTCCTTTTCCACTGAGAGGGTACTTTGTGGACAAATGGGTCCTCGGATCCAAAGGGAGCCCACTGTGCCCATTTGCCACCCAGGCACAGGGATCAGGAGTCCTGCTGCCAGAGGGAACTGCGGGCCAGGCTTGAAGAAGGTAGTGATGGCAATGATGGCATTAAAACCACCACTAAGAGCATCGCTTTCTATGCCACCATCTGTGGGCACCCACCATGCCAGGGACTGGGCTCAGAGCAGTGTACCATTCCTCATCGTTACAGCAACCCTTCCAAGCTGGGGTTATCCCTTGCATGCAATTCCAAAATGCAAAAGCTCCCTCTCACCCCAACAAAATATTTTTTTCTTCTTCACTATTTTGGTGGCAAAACCTGTTTGTAGTCTAGCCCCCTGCTGTGTGAACAGTCATAGATTTTTCCTGTGGAAATATTTGTGCGGGTTACACGTTATTGCTCATTATGTAGGGCTTTCTAAAATACAAAAATCACTAACTTCCCAAACACTTCTGGCTCCAGGGGCTTCAGAGAAGGGACTGGAGACCTGGCCCATCCCTCCTTGGCAGATGAAGGTTGAGTGATGGGACCCTGCTGAGCTCCCACACAGGGTGAGCGGCTGGGGAGGTGAACACAGGCCGCCGGACTCCAGAAATTCTCTTCCTACCCCAGTGCTGATCTGCTAAGACTTTGAACCTCTGCTTGGGATCCAGAGCCCCTAGCCAACACCATGCAGCCTGGGAACAGGCCCTGATCCCACGCAAGAGGGTCGAGGAATAGCGGCATGCTGGTTAGCGGGACCCATCCCAGAGCAAAGGCTACCGCGGGCTCTGGCACGTGGCTGAGGAAAGCCATGCAGGCCCTCCACGGGCACCTGGCCGGGCCCATCGTCTCAGCCGAGCGGGCGTGTTGATGAGGCGTGGGAAAGCTGGCTGTGAGGGTGCCTGGCCCTCCCACAAGGGTGGTCGGGCGCGTGGGAGGTTAGTGACACACTGGGGTACCTCCTGTTGCATGTCAGGGGCCGGTGACTTGGAGGGTGGCAATCCAGGGAGGTTCGACTTCAGGCCGGTGGAGACTGGGACCGCCAGCTCTCCTGGTGGGACTGGGGAACTCTGCTTCTCTGGGATTTCGGTTTTGGCTGGGGAGCCTGGTTCCTGGCTGGAGGGCTTGTCCCCTTTTCCTGGAGACTGCCTGCCACGGGGCTTGTGGTCCTTGCCCTTGCCCCGAGACATCAGGCTTCGTAGGCCTGCGGAGAGCTCGTCCTTGGCTGCCTCCTTCTTTGCATCAGGCTTAGGTGGGGCAGGGGGAGGCGGAGGAGGTGGGGGAGGTGGTGGCTTGGGACCGGGTGCCGCCTTTTCTCCCCTCTTGCCTCGAGCTGGGTGCTCCTGGGATCGGACCCCCCTGCTCGAAGGCTCCTTGGCGCGCCCAGGTTCCTCGCCAGGCAGTACCTTGCTCACCACCTTCCTAACCGCATTTGCCACTCTCTGCCGGGACAGGCCCTGGGCCTCCTCGCTTGGGCCTTCTGCAGAGGTGGCCCCTGGGCCATTCATGGCGAGTGTGGGTGCAGGGTTCTTGGCTCTCTGGGAGGTCTCTGAGGGTACAGGGCTGGTGGAAGGCTGAGGACTCCTAGATGGGCCACTGCTGTCCTTGGAGCTGTCCTCTGGCTGGTCACACAAATACAGGCAGACATTAGCATCAGCCTTTGCGTCCCTGCCCACCCCGTGCAGAGGAAGGGAGAGGTGCGACCTCAGGCCTTGTCCTGGAATAGACCTTCCGTCCATCCAGAGCTCCAAGAAGCTCTCACCAGGAAGCCCTCAGTCCATCTTCCAGATGGTACAACTGCTCCTATGAGTTTGGCTTCTCTCTCACACAAAGCACAAGCAGGTACTGCTGTCACCTGCTGTCTACCCCTGAGCCTTAGCACAGGGCCATGAGATGCCAGCAGAGTGCCCAGAGGCCCCTGCTCTGTCCCAGACTCACTGGTCTACGTCAGGGCAGCAACCAAGCCCCAGCCCAGGGGAGCCCAAACACAGCAGAGAGAGCAAAGAGAGGCCAGACCACCGATTCCCGCCATCAATCCTAGGTCTTATTCTGAGGCTTCTTGCCTCCGGTCCCCGGTCTATCACTGTGCTTTCTGGGCAGTCAGACCCCAAACCAACCCATCCCAGCAAAGACAGCGTTCAGGGGGGCAATTCCTGGCCCCAGGATGGGCTGAGCTTCTCCTGCTCCTCTGGTTCGTGGCCATTGTCTACGGCTCATCTGAACTTGCAGGGGCTGCGGAGACCAGTGCGGGCCCGAGAAGCTTCCACCCCAGCCTGCTTTCTGCAGTTTTCCTCTTGCAAACCTCCCCAGGCCTGGAGGCCTCCCAGCTCCCAGAGTATGTGTACAGAATGACAGGACGAAGAGGAGGCAGCTGGGGCCCATGGAGGGTCACACTGAAGTGGCCATAGATCACCCTGCCCTAGAGCTGGGGCCCTGGCTCAGCCAGCCTCCCAGCCTCTGGGCACCCGACGGGCGTACACTGGCACACACTGCCCGATGCACCCACCCTTCCCCCAACACTGTTGGCAAGCGTCTGCAGTCCCAAGGGACAGCAACTGGGGAAAGCCAGGCTGGCTAATAGCAGGTCAGTTTCCTGCAAAGCCAGCCCTATTGCCTGAGTGAGCAAGGTCATCCTCCGGGGTGCTCCTTGCTGGTCAGGCAGAGCCCTGCCACTCAGGGGCCATGCTTGAGTCCCTGTTCCCCAAAACAACGACCTTGGTTCTAGGGTGCCCCTGGGCTCTAGGCCCTGCAAATCTGGCTATCATCTCTGCTGGGATGTGGGAAGATGCTCAGGGCGGGCAGCCCTCTGGCTGCCACAGGGAGAGGCTGCCCCACACCCTGAGGAGAGCTAAGCCAAGTCACCTCAGCCGCTGGTGGCCCTGTTGCAAGGGTGGGGAGAGGAGGGTTGGAAGGTGCCTCTCCCTCAACCTCTTGGACCAGGAGTGCACTGCGGCATGCCAGGGCCCTGTGGAGCTGGCTCCTGGCCCCAGCTGCCGGCTCCTGCCCCTTCCTCCTCCTCCCTCTTCTGGCTTTCCTCCCATCCCCCCTAGCTGAAGATGGCGGTGACAATGATGGTAACCGCTGGTACTCGTGCAGGGTTTACCATGTGCCGGGAAGTCCTGAGGGCACTTCCTGTGTGATTTTTCATAAATGACCTGGATACTCCAAGGCCCCTCCCACACATGTATCTCAAACACTTCTCCTTTGAAATCACAAGCTCGCCCTGCAGGGTTAACTACAGATCAGTTGGAGGCCACAAGCTTTGGCTGATCCAACCTCCATCCAAGGAGCGGGGCAGCTGGGACAGGCACCATCCAGGGTGTTGAAGCACGGAGCTGCTTTGGGACCTGGCTCTGGCCCAGAGCCCCCCGCACTCCCACCCCCTGAGCCAGCTGCAGTCCTCTCCTAATTCCGTATCTTCAGACCCGGCTATTCTGGAACCATCTCTCCCCTCTCTTGCCTGAAATGAGTCCAGGGTCTCTATCTCAAGGCCAAATGACCTGGGGGAGCACCGGGGGGCCCAGGGCAGCTGAAGCCTGCCTCTGGGTCACCCGTGCCAAGCAGCTGACGGGGTCTCGGGAAGAGAGAACAGCTGCAGCGAAAGCCCTCCCCGGGCTGGTCTTGTGCCGCCCAGAGCGGCACAAAGAGTCGCAACAGCTGAGCTCTCATTTGGTGCTCCCTTGTCTCAGAGTTTGCACACCTAGGCCTCTCCGGCACCCCCCAAGGGTTCAGGAAGCAAGAACTAAAGGTAAAAACGAAAGAAAGGGGGTCTGAGGAGGTCTCCAAAGCCCCTCGGGCTTCCCATGTCCTCCATGTACCCCACGTTGGCATCACACATGCTGCACTTTCTGCCTCGTCAGTGGCATTCCCTCTGGCCACCCCAGACAGGAAGGGGCACCCCGCTGGGCCTGCCTGCTCCTGGGAGCTGCCTCATGGAGGAGGCCAGGGCAGGCGGGCATACCCACCCGGGGACACGCACACGGGAGGCGGGGGGTGCTCAGAGAAGCACTTACAGCCCCTACCTCCTTGCCAGGAGGGCCAGGCTTCGGCAGAGTTTTGTCCTCCTCTTTAACCTGGGGGAGCAGACAAAGAAGTCACTCGCAGGGCAGGGCGGGGAAGCTGAGCATCAGAAACACAGGAGGCAAACCTCCAAGCAGAGCCCCTCCCTAGGAGGCGGAGGCCCCATGTGTTCAGGAGTACTGGGCTGAAGGACACGAGGGACCGAGAGCCTGCACTGGAGTCCGAACTGTCCAGTGACAACTTCAAGAGTGGGTAGTCTCCACGGTTGCGGGGGGCGGGGGAACCATGGCCTGAGTCCCGTCACGTGTCCCACCTGGGCTGTTTAAAGAGTGCCGTCATGGCCTTGATTACAGGGTAGACGGAAAGATCCAGATAACTCAACTCATACTAAACGACAAGAGTCATTCCTGGCTCAGACGAGGGGTGGTCTGAACAAGAGTCCCCTGACCTAGGGACTAAGGAGGAGGGAATGACCCCAGTGTGGGGGCCCTGCTGGGAGGAGACTGCTCCCAGGCTGGGTGCAACTTGCTTTGAGGTCCTTGTGACACCCCCCAGCCCAGAGCCCAAATGCCTTCCCAGCCAGACAGCTCCAGACAGAGCTCCGTCTGGAGGCAGGACAGGAGGCATAGGCGAAGATTTGGGAGGCCAGACATTTTGCCAACCCCAGACCCACAAAACTGTCAACTATGCAGCCGAGGGAGGGAACCCCAAGGTTAGGGGCACAGTGTAGAGGAAGGAAAGATGCCCTCCGGCTGCTCTGGCCAGGGGGGCTGTGCTCAGCGTATGCACTAGCTGGTCTACGTCAGAGGGGAGGAGCCGAGTTGGGAAAATGGCAGCCACCATGCTGTATCTGGAAAAAGAAGAGACACGGTGGGTAATCCGATGGTCCCTTCAGTACTGTGATTGGTTCGGGACAGACCTAGAGGGGCCAGGCCTCAGTCTGAATGAGCCCTCTGCCCGCCCTGCACTAGCATCTCTCCCTCCAAAAGCTCAGACGGTCCTAGTGGATTTTGTTTCTCTTCTTTCCCCAGTCACTTGGGACGATGGGAAAAAGGCAGGTCTGGGAGCAGTGCTGGCCATCTTCAGCATGCCTTTCTTTCCCAGAACAGTGGGGATGGGTGGGGGTGGGTATCCTGGCAGGAGTCATTGATTCCTAATGGAAAAGATCCTTGGGAACTCGTCCAGAATCACGTTAATTATCTACCTGGTGGTGGTGGGGCAGGGGAGACTCTCCATTTGTCACCAGGGTTCTTGGCTACATTTGAGCTCTGATTAGCAGTGCCTAGGGCACTGACCAGCAGGATGGCCACTGAAGTTTTAAAGCCGTGTCTTGTCTATAAAGCTATTTTCAACTGGCTAAAGCTTCAAAGTTAGTTCATACTGTTACGGCCACAGGGAAAATGGCAATTATTCCTTGGAGTGGGGTCTACTGCCTTAGATTGGAGCAGATAAAGGGAAGGGAGGGGCTGGAGAGGGAGAGGGAATGAGGAGGGGTGGCAGAGTCCAGCAGGGTGCGCCTGCTGCCCCCCACCAATGTCTATCACTCACACCCCCCACGTCCTCCCCACAGCCCCAGGGATCACACCATGCATTAGCTCCTGAGCACACAGGTCAGAGGAACGTCAAGTCTCACAAACCACAAAGACTTGCTCGTGACTGCACGCAGTGCTGTTAGCTCAGGCTCAGGGATGGCCCAGATTCCAAGTCCACTCCGCGTCCCTCACCCACTCCAATTCTGTCCTCCCTCTAGGGATGCGAGCTGGGGACCCCAAGCGTCCCGCCCAAGTGGAGGAGCGCTGGGGGCAACACTGGCCACCCCCCGAAATGTCTGGGACACCAGGCAGGGCTCTGAGCTCAGCTCTGGATTTAGCCTCAGGCTGACTCACTAGCCCTCCCCTCCCCCCCCAACCAAGGGCTCTGTCTGTCATAGGTCATTGCCCAGCTGGGGACTGTGCACCACACAAAGGCATGCCCAGGGCTGCTGCCTGAATCACCCTCTGGAACCCAGGCAGCCAGCTGGCCTGGCTCCGGACTCTTGGCTCCTGTCCTTCTTACCTACCAAGGTCCCCAGACGCAGGGAGACACAGTTCCAGAGGCCTCTGAGCCGAGGCTGTTCCCAGCGGCCCCTCCACAGCAAACCACATTCCCAGGGGTGAGCCAGAGCAGCAGTGGGGAGGGAAGGGTGTGGAGGGGTTAACTTAGATGGGCACCAGTGGGACAAAAGGCAGCTCAGCCTACCAGAGGTGGAGCTCAGAGGAAGAACATGACTCAGCGCGGAAGCCCATCCAGAGAGAAGAGTGAGTTATCGAGCCCCGCCCCGGTCATTCTCCCCAGCCCCCGGGTACACACACATGCGCTAGGCCATATCTAGCTCCCAGAGCTCTATTGCCCACAAGCCAGATTCCTGCCTGCACACACCATGCCAAGCACATAGGAAAAGCACAAGGATTCTGAGACCCAACTTTCCTTTTGCTCCCAGAAGGCGAACCTTGATGAAAAGGCCATGGCGCCGAAGGAAGCCTGCACCCAGGGTCAGAGCAGACACGGGGGTGGGCAGGGTCGCTCAGGGAATCCGAGTCTTCCTAAAGGCCACGACCTGCCGGGACAAACACCTTGGGCAACAGGGAACAGGAGGGAGGAAGTGGGGGAGGGGGGACAGATGGCAAAGCCCAGACATCAGAGGGGGAACAGCGAATAAAACACTGGAGGAAAGAGACGGCAAGGTGGGGTACAGACCATGGAAATTGCTGCCCTTGGAAGCTGTGTGTCCTTGAATAAGCCAGCTCACCTCTCTGGGCCTGTCTGCAGAATTAGGGGATGGACTAGGGTAGATAATGGCTAAAGTCCTTTCCAGGTCTGCACCCCAGGGGTCTGGTAGGAAGAGGCACTCTAGCCCTCCATTGCAAGAACCCGAGGTACATGCCCGTGAAGGTATTAGCAAAGCTTCTCCAGGACTCTTCACCTTCTTTGCCTTCTACCTGCCATACATCACTACCCTCCAGGGGCAGGAGGTCTGGAGAATGGTAAAGCCGCCCCATTGGTGGGTGAGAAATTAGAATGGGTGCTCTTGGGAAGCAACAGGTAGAATCTGCCTCCTCCTGGGGAGAGGTTTCGTCCAAAGAATCTGTTCAGTTCAGTGGAGTTTAAGAACAGGTTCATTCTGATTACTACTTACTGATGAATGACTGGTGAAAAATTAGAGGATTATTTTTAACGTGCTTTATTGACTTGTCTGTTTTCTTATCATACACGAGATCATACACTCTGTTTATACACGAGACTTTGTTTAATTATTTAACTCATCTGGTCTTTGATCTCCTATGCATGCAGGGAGGAGCCCCTGCGTCCCAGGCAGTGAGGACACCAGCCCGTTCACACCGGGCCTGACCCTCTGTCCCAGCTCTTCCTGAGGAATTCCGCCCTGAATGCAAATGTGGGGTTCTACCGGGAGGGAATTCTCTCTCTGGCTTTTGTGAGGAATCACCTGGCTCTTTCTCCTCTCTTTGTTATCACTGGCTTTTAAAGATTTCAAAGATTTGCTTAGGACACAGAATAACCTATCACACATGCCAACACAGAAGAGGTGAGGAACTCAGCCCCAAAGATGGTGGCAATGTCTCCACTGCGGTCACCATGGTCACTTCCAGAGCTGGGCACGAATGGCTCTGTGCAGGGAGGGGGCCCAGGTTTCTCCTTCCTGACCTGCTCCCTCTAGGGATTTCAGCCGTTTCTGACAACCTCCTTCATGACTGAATATGGAACATCTATAAGGTGATGGGCCCTGTAAAAGTATTTAACACATACTTTGGACTGTAAGTCTTACAACAGCCTCACGACAGGATTGATTGGTCTTCTCATCTTACTCATGAGGAAAAAGACTCAGAATGAGATGAGGCCCCAAAGCTATTAAGTGGTGGAGCTGGGATTTGAATCCAAGTCACTCTGACTGCAGAGCTCCCTTAGAGGCCCACCTCTTCTGCAGGGCCAGGCTGGGTCAGAGGGGCTGAGTCAACCTTAGGAGCCAACTCTGGTTAACGTACTGTGTCACTGTCAGTGTTCAGGAGGTCTCCAGAGGCCTGGGTCCAGCTGAGGCATGGAGTGACAGTGAGACATTTGCTAGTGCTCAATGTGCCTGGATAAGGTTCTAGACTTGCAAAGGGAGACCCCACCACGATCCTGCCCCTCGGAGGCTCCGACCGCCTCCCCGACCACCCTCTCAGGTACTTTTGGCCTTGTCTCCCTTTTTAAAAAAAAGATTTATTTATTTTAGAGAGATAGAGAGTGTTGGGGGAGAGGTGGAAG
This sequence comes from Lontra canadensis, assembly GCF_010015895.1. Taxonomy (NCBI): domain Eukaryota; kingdom Metazoa; phylum Chordata; class Mammalia; order Carnivora; family Mustelidae; genus Lontra; species Lontra canadensis. The sequence goes on along the minus strand of NW_022631198.1, from coordinate 1,282,488 downwards.
GAGAGAGAAACAAGCAGACTCCGTGCTGAGTGGGGAGCTTAATATGGGGCTCGAACTCATGACTCTGAGATTGGGACCTGAGCTGAGAAACCAAGAGTCAGACACTTAACCAACTGCGCCACTCAGGCGCCCGTCTGGCCTCTTCTCTTGAGGGAAGGGAAGAGAGACCAGTGCTCACTGAACACCGGCAATGAGCCAGGCACAACGGCGGGCCCTTTACACCGCCTCCTTACTTCATCCTCCCAAAAGCCCACTTTCTAGAGGGTAAGGGCCTCACTGAGAGCCCCAGAGCTAGTCAGCAGCCACACTGGGATTCGGGGCATGAGCTGTCTGTGTGTCCACAGCGTTTCCTGGACTGTGGTTTCCTCGTGGGCAGGACACAATGTTACCCATCATCCTGGGGACACTTAATAAATACACATTTGCCACATGACAGTGTGGCAACAGGGGTTCCTCAGCAAACGTCTCATTCCCATCTGGTCTCTTCCTTCAACTGTAAACTGAGGAGAATAACATTTGCCAATCCTGATTCCCAGGGATGAGGGGAACACAGGGAGGGACACTCTCTAAACTTAGCAACAATAACGAGTACACTCGATGCCACAGGGTGGGAGGGGAGGGCGGGGACACTCCGAAATTGCTGAGTAGCTCTTTGGGAAGGAACAGGAGCCATGAAATGCATCACCCTTTGGCTCTAGCCATTCCATCTTCAGGAATGTCTAAGCAATGAGCTGATTTAAAGCAAGGCAGAGAAAGAAAAAACCCACAAACCCACAGAGAGACTTTTCAAGATGCACTCTCTGTAGGAGCCCCAACCTGGAAACCACCCAAATCCTAGCATTAGGGAAGGGATAGGTGAGCTATGGTACTTGGACCCATGCATTGTTATGTCACCATTTAAACTAACGAATGTGTGACCACCATCACTGTAGGGAAAACTCCACCTAAGATAATATCAATCAAAGAAACTAGGACCGAAATAGCGTGCAAACAGTGATCATCGTCATCTTGTAAATTGTGTAAATTAGACACAACAGAGACATTTGGTATTTATTTTGTTATGTATTTGTTACTTACTGCTTATTTCTATTGTAAAGAGGGCTAAATAGTCCATAAAAAGAAAAAGCAGAGGAGATAATAGCTGAGAGCATTTGTTCTCCAAGAGGAGACATCCAAGAAATGTGCTCGGGGACCCATCAATGCTCAGCCTGGGAAGGCTTCCAACACTCAGGGGGCTGGACCAGGCTGCATTTTAGCCTCTGCAGGGACGAGCAAACAGCAGCCGCCCTTACCTTCCCATTCTCTGTGCCCCTCACAAGAGGGAATGGGGGCACAAATGCCCCTAGGAGAAGTTTTCCACCCACCAGGCTCCCCACGAGCATGGAATTCCCAGGCTGGGGAAAAATGCATCAAGGTTCCAGTGTCCCTGCAGTTATCGGTACACCGGGAGATCCCAAGGGAAGTGGGAAGAGAAAGAGGAGATCCTGCTGTCTGTGACCTAGAACTTGGCCCCTCTTCCCGCTACCAACTCTGGAGCACATTTAGAGTAGAAAGAGACATGGAACCCTCCTCCCTCTCCCTTCCCGTTCTGAGCAGCAGAGAGTAGCTCCCAGGAGACCCTTTCCCTGCCAGCCCCACCCGAGCACCTTCTTATCTACGGATGGGAGTGGGGGATGAAGGCAGAGGGAAGAAAGAACTGCAGTAACAGCTAACCTTTGCTGAGCCTGTCCTAAGTGTCAGGCACCGCTCTGTGTCCTCTGCACGCATGATCTCATCCAATCCCCATAACAGTCCTCCGAAGGACATACTACTATGATTCCCACTTTACAAATGAGCAAAAGGGATCAGAAATGACCCGGCCGAGGCCACAGAGCAGCAAGTGGCAGATCAGAACTCACACCCAGGCCTGTCCTCCAGCAAGAACCTCCTGGGCTCACTGGAAGGGGTGGAAGCAGGCCCTGCCCCCGCCTCCCTCGGTCCACCTGCACTGCCGAACTTCCATGACATCATCGGCCAGAATAACAGCTTGGAGAGAAAGAAAGCAAGGGCTCCCAGAGATGACCTGCTCTCCCACCATGACCCGAATAGGCTTTGCACAGAGCTCTGTCTGCAGGGAGTGGCCTGAAGGCCATGCTGCCAGCCAGAGGAGGACGGGGACGAGAGCTTGGCAGGGCTGCCCTGGCCCCTTTGGTCCAGCCTCCAGGGAGAGCCCTCCCCCAGCACGGGGCGGAAGAGAAAGCAGCTGAGAGCCCGCCTTCACCGAGGGCCAGGCTGGCCCGGAGGAAGCAGGTGCACTGGAATGGCTTCCTGCTGCCACTGCACTTGCAGACAGGCCTGGGGTTCCTCCTCCAACGGCTGGACCTGCTGGAGGCCTCCCTCCCTCCCCTGGGGACCCTCACTGCCCGTCTGCCAGGCCCTTTGCCTTCTGCCTCACCATCACCATGCATGCCACTCAGTCTTCGACCTAGTGCTGGTGGCCCCGGGGTCCCTGATGGGGTGGGGTGGGGAGAAGGCCCGACCAGGAAGCACCCAACTTGTGGGGTGAGGCATCTCCCTGGCCCCACCCCCAGCTACACCCCCACACACCTCAGCACTGGTGCCAGTTCTGTGGCTGGGACCGGGCACGGGGAGAGACGAATGCTCGTCTTAGGCACGTCTCAGGCTCTCCGTAGACCTCCGCTCTGGGCCAGCCCACACGCTGCCAACTGCTGACATGACCGAAAACCTGACCCTCAGTAGCTGGGAGGAGGTGGCGTGGGGGGAAACGGAACCACGGGGAGGCAGCTATGTCTCTCTCCTCACTTGCTTTTTTAAGGAACTTACTCCTCTGGAGTAATCTCAGCAGAAAAGGAGATCTATAGACAGGGCATCCCCGAGATGCCATCTGTGCCCCTTCCAAGTGTCGGAGCCGCAGAAATGCAGGAGGCTATGCTGAGTACCCCCTGACAACCCGAGGAACCACCCCTCTCTACCACCTTTCTCTTGTCTACCAGGAGGATGAAGGGTGGAGGGCCACACTGGCAGGAACACAAAGAAGGAAGAAGACTTCCCAAGGTCCGGGAGGTACTGGGGTCCCAGGCCCCAGAAGAAAATAGCGCCCCAAGGAATGCAGACCTCAAGTGCTAATGGTCTGTGGGGAAGGCATGTCACAGCCTGTGGGCAAGCTGATGCGGTCCCGGGACGCCGAGGTTTAGAAAATGGTGCCCCCCGCCCAAACTCCCAAAGTCATGAGTCAGGGCCAGGAGGGCCTTGCCTCTGAGGTGGTGGGAGACTGCCTGAGCTTGAAGATTCCCTCCTTACAGAGAAGCTCAGGGAGGGGCCCCAAGTCATTAACCCCCCTCCAACCTCCTACAGCCACATCTTGGGAAATAACAGAAAGGCCCCTCCTTTCGGAAATGAGGAACCCGCCTGAGGAGCCTGGGACATTTCCGGGGTGGGGGGGTCAGAGGGACACTCACCCGCATGGCCCGGCCTGGAGCAACCAGGAGCAAGGAGTCTCCTCTCTGATGCTGCTCCGTTAGCCGCTCAAAATAGCACTGGCCGCAGCCCCGCCCCTGTTCCCCTCCCTCCCCCCCAGGCCCCTCCCCGCCAGCCGAGCTGCCCAACCCTGGCCGCAGTCTGTCCCAGAGAGCGAGTGGCCTCCAGGACTGCGGGGACCAGGTAGGCCAGGATGAAGAGGGTCACACAGTGTGTGTGGAAGGGGAAGAGGAGGTGCTGAGAGTGAGGGCACCGGTGGGGTGGTGGTGGGGGGGCGGTTAGGCGGTGTTGGAGGGTTAGGGGCAAGGGACAGGGAGGGTGGGACTTTCCTCCTGACGCACACCCGGGCTCCTGGACAGCTGGGCTGATATGGCCCCTAAAAATAGCAGAGGAATTTGAGACCTGCAGCCCCCGGCCCCACAGGCCAGGATTAAGACAAGCACATGCACGTTCACACGCGCACACACACGCACGCGCGCACACACACACACACACGCATACCATCATGCATGAACACTCAATCACAGCACAGCACTCTTGAGAACACACAAACCATAAGCTCACCCCGGCCATCTAATTACTGCGGCAGAGGCCAAGAAAGCCACTAACGTCACATCCAATCCAGTACATGGGGCCCACTGCACGCTGTGCCCCATCAGCAGCCACGCAGCCATCGTGGAAGAGTCTGGCAGGAACGGAGACCTGCACGATCTGTGTGAGGCCCGCTGTGGCTGCTTCACCGGAAATACACTGGGGACATGCACGGAATCAACGGCCTTCTCCCTGCACATCCCCCTCACCCTCCACGGCCAGAGACTGCGCAGGCACAGAGGAGGGTGTGCTGGGTGGGTCTTGGCCCTGCGGAGGAAATCGTGGGTGTCTGGCCAATGAGCAAGGGCTGCCCGTGAAAAGTCAGTGCTCCTTATCAAGGGAAAGCCTGGCCCTGCTCTCTGGGTAGGACCATTGGATGCCCAGACCAGGTGGGGGCCAACCCCACCCCCACCCTCATCCCCACCCCCCGCCCCAGGCTCACAAGTGATGAAATGGGAGCTAGGGGCAGGTGGGAAGGAGCCAAAAGACAGGCGTTTTGAGGCTGTCTCAGAAGCTGTCAGCTCTGGAGAAAAAAGGAAGCTGGTCTATCTTTTCCTCTCCAGGAAAAAGAAAAAGGGTGGGGTGGGGAGGGAGGAAAGGCCTGGAACAGAGTCATCACCTAACCAGTGTCCAACAAAGGGTGGCTGGATACCCCCAGGCCTGCCACCCCGGCCAGTCTTGTGAGCCCACTGGGTCCTGTAAACACCATGACTTACTCTGAGAAAAGGCTGGTAAGCACGACCTAAGAGGACCAAAGCCCAGCGCAGCACCGCACCCCCTCCCCACCATATACCGGCCACAGGCGGCCATGAGAACATGGGGCTCCTGCCTCTGCTTTCCAGGGACTGCTGTGTCTCCCCAGGGAGATCTTCCAGCCCTTCCAGGGCATGTGCTGTGCTGGAGATCATCATATCCCCAGGGCTTTCCTGACACAATGGTGCCAACCTTGGCAGCAGACTGAAATCCCCCAGGGGACTCAAACATAAGGATGCCTGAATCACCCCCTTCCCCCTGGTCTCTGATTTAATTGGTCTGGGAGGGAAGTCTGGGTACTAGGATTTGTAAGAGCTCCCCGCAGATGATTCTTAGAGGTAGGCAAGGCTGACCACCGCTCAATTTGAAGGCAGTATAAGGCCTGGTGCAGTGTCCCTTTGCTGGGATGCCTGGATGGCTCAGTGGGTGAAGTGTCTGCCTTTAGTTCAGGTCATGATCCCAGGGTCCTGGGATTGAGTCTCACATCGGGCTTTCTACTCAGCGGGGAGCCTGCTTCTACCTCTCCCTCTGCCTCTCTCCCTGCTTGTACGTGCTATCTCTCTCTGACAAATAAATTTTTAAAAAATCTTAAGGAAAAAAAAAAAAGTGTCCCTTTGTTCAACCACTGAGTGCCTGAGTGAATGACGGAGGGAAGGAAGGAAGGACTTAACTGTGTGATCATGGGCATGCGACTTACACGGCCTTCATCTGCAAAACGAGGGTTCTGCCTGCCAGTGACTCTTTGGCATGGTCAGTATGTGACTGGTAAAATCTCAGTGAGTGAAAGGATTTGGTTCTCAAAGTGTGGTCCCTGGACCGGCAACCCCTCTTCCACTCCAGACCTACTGAGTCAGAAACTATGGATATGGGATCCAGCTCCTGTGCTTTAGCCAGCCCTCCTGGTGAGTCTGAGAACCACTTAAAGGAATTAGTCATGGTGCACCGTGGTCAACAGGGAGACTTCCAGGTCCAGCCATCCTGGTTCAGTCGTGGCTTGTTCCCATGGTAAGCTACACAGTGTGATTTCTTCACCTCTATGAGGGGGGCAATGATAGTACTACCACCTAGGGTTCCTGCAGGCATTAAATGAATTAGTGCTTGCTCTAGGAACAGTGTCTCACACAGAAGTTTTCAATGAACTTACCGAAAAAGAAAGTTTTCCATACTTTTTAACCATTATTACCTATCTGGGATCATTAATGGGGGGGGGGGACATCACAGCAAAATTTCCAGGTAACTGAAGACTAGTCCCATGAAGGGACAAAATATATTCTATTTTGAGTAGTTTTCTAAATTCTGTGACTAATTTATAAATCATAAAAATAGACATTTTATAATTCTAAGTAAAACATTCTGAACCCCTCTCAAACATCTCAAATTCGGAGCTTCCTCTCTCTCTCTCTCTTTTTTTAAAAAAGATTTTATTTATGTATTTGACACAGAGAGAGAGAGAGACACCAAGACAGGGAACACAAGCAGGAGGAGTGGGAGAGGAAGAAGCAGGCTCCCCACTGAGCAGGGAGCCCAATGCGGGACTCAATCATAGGACCCTGGGATCATGACCTGAGCTGAAGGCAGACGCTTAATGACTGAGTCACCCAGGAGCCCCTGAGCTTCATCTCTTTCTTTTCTTTTTTTCTTTCTCTGAGAGAGAAAGAGTGAGAAAGAGCATGAGAGGGGAGAAGGTCAAGAGAGAAGCAGACTCCCCATGGAGCTGGAAGCCCAACGCGGGGTTCAATCCTAGTACTCTGGGATCATGACCTGAGCCAAAGGCAAATGCTTAACCAACTGAGCCACCCAGGCACCCCAGCTTCGTCTCTTGAACCCACCTCGTTTCTACCCTGTACTGAGGGGCACGTCACTGCCACTGTGAGGACTCCGGACTTCCCAGGCTGGCTCCTGTCCTACCAATGCTCCTGGCCACTCCCAAAGGTCACCAGCCCTTTCCTAGGTACCGTAGCCACCTGCGGCCTTGCTCCAGATGCCCTTTGTGTCCATCTATCTGCTTTTGTCCCCTCCCCTGTCAGGCCATCAGCTGTCATTCCGCCTGTCAGAGCAGGTGATCCGGACAGCCTCACTTCCTTCTAATAAGCAGTTTCTGCCAGAGGCTAGGAAACCAGATAACCAAGCCTGATACCACAGAGTCCAGAGCAAAGCCAGCAGATTACCAGACAGCCACTCTCCTGTGAGCAAAGGGCCTGGGTTTTCACCCGCAGACTTGCTGTCCTCTATTTTGCCTGCCTGAGGGCCTTCTAGGCCCACCTTCCATTCAGCAGTGCTCTGGAAGATGACTTCTGGGTGACCAAGGTGTCACTTTACCCTCAGAGTCTTGTCCTGAATTATTAGTCACCATGTGTGGATCCACTCCTCTTCTATTCAGACTAGATCCTGTCGGTTCTGTGTCTGAGTTGACTCGCATTACTGAGGGAGATCTTCTCAAAGCAGCTTCTTCCCTCAGTGACAAGGGCAGGCCTCTTCATTCAGAGGGGAAACCTGAGGCCCTGGGCCCTGGGCACTCATTCAGCTTCACACACAGCCACACACACAGTCATCTGCTGCCAAAGGTCGGTGCAGCCTCAGGGCCAGGCCTGAGTCTTCAGGAAGCCCAACCTATGACCCCAGGCGGCCCAGAAGTCACACCAAGCCAGCCCACCCCCAGCCCCCTGGGCCTGCCTCCTGGCACTTCCCCTTCCCCCTTCTCTCTCCGTCTCCCTTTCCCCAACACACCTTGCTCTCACTTTCTCAGGCTGATCTTCCCATAGTCCCTGCCCTCATCACCACCAGAGCAAATGCCTCTCTCCCTTGCCCAACCCTCCCTATCTGTCGAGGTCCATCTCCATTGAGTCTCACCTCCTTTATGAAGCCTCCCCTGGACCCCAAGGCCTGCCGGGGTCAGACCCACCTGGGTCTGAATCCCAGCTCAGCAACTTTCTTGGTGTCTGACCTGAGGGAAAGTTACTCAGCAACTTGGAGTTTCCACTGTCTTGCCTTATCATGGTCTACCTACTTTATAGGCTTGTGAGAATTTAAAGAGATAGTACCCGTAAAGCACCTTGGCATTAGGCCTGGCAAATTGTAGGTAGTGATTAAATTATCGTCAAAAACCACAGCCCTCACTGTCTATACCTAGACATCACCACATACACACAGTGGTTCTTTTTTATCCTCAATATGGTGCTCTGCCAGACGCAACAGAAGAGGCATAGACACAACATGGGATTAGATTCGAAGGTCACTAAGCACATAGTAGGCGCGCAGTAAGTAGCCAATGGATTTGACTAACTCATCCGAAAGGTACTGTGAGATATGCTGGGTGGAACACAACAGGGAAAAAAGGGATATCCGGACAGAGTCACAACTTCAACTACTCTGCTCTCCCACGTTGGTGGTGGTGTGGGGTGAGGGAGAGGTCCTTAGTTCTGTGACCCTGGGCCTGGCAGAGTGGTGAAGAAGAGTGGGGCTGGGGATCGGGGGCTGATTACAAGGCTACATGGGAGGCTCTGAGGAGTGAAAGAAGTCATTCCTGTACTCAACTAGCGGTTCGGTGTCATACCTCAAGGTCAGCACTGTGGGGAAGCCCAATGCCTGCTTCTTTTTCTGTCTCCTCACAACTAAACCATGAGCTTCTTGAGGCAGGGGTGATATGTTCGTTGTTCACGGTTGTGCCTCCTGTACCCACCTAGCACTGGGCCCTGCTCAGAGACAGTGCTTGACACGTGAGTGAGCAAACGGTTGAAGTAAGGTGAAGCAGACGTAGACCCTGACCTCAGCAAACATCCAGACCAGAAGAAGAGAGAGACAACAAATGTACCCAAAGAATTAGAATTCGACTTAGAATCTGCTCTGTGTCCCAAAAGGGGCACTGATAATGTTCTAGGGAGATTCTGAGGCAGGTATCTTTTCCTGTTAGGGAACGAGGCAGATAGCTTAGAGGCAGCTTAGGGCTGGGCCATGAAGGATGGAAGGAAGTCTGTCATGAGGAGATGAGGGAGGAAGGGAATTCCAGGGTAAAGGACTAGAATGACAAAAGGTAAGAAATTGGGAAAGCATGAAACTGGGTGAAGTGTAGGACACAGAGAGGTAAACAATGCGAGACAAAGCTGGAAAGGTCAGTGGGGCCAGATCAAGAAGGCCTGTATGCCACAGTGGACAGGTCTGGTTTCAGCTGCCCACGATCCATCCTCCCAACTCCTGCCTAAAGCACCCCAATTTCAACCTACCCCAGCATGTGACTTGAGTTGGGTCCACAGCGTGTCATGTCGCCAGACTACAGGGATTAGTTCATGGAAGGCATATGACCCAATCAGTATCAAGGCCATAGAATGAAACTCTGGGATTATTGAAAGAGTCATACTTCTTTTCCCACAAGACCTGAAATCCGTGCTGTGCCATTTGCCCACCACTTGTTTGAGGACCAAGCTGACACGGAAGATGAACTGAGAGATCTAGAAAAGGCCTGGGTTCTAGATAAGGCTGAGCTTATAACTAGTTCTACCCCTGGAATGTTTCAGATGTTTGAGCCTCTGTGGTTCTTCTAGTTAAACCAGGTCAGCTGGGCTTCATCACTTGCAACGGAAAGGGTGGTGCCTGAGGACAAAAGTGAGGTAAGCAGCTTAAAGACAAAGCAGGCACATTCTGAGCACTAGCTGTGGGTCTGGGACAGCGCAACTTGTTTTCCTTACAAAATCCTGGGACGTGAGTGCTGCAAGAGGGGAATGGTGTTTTGGAAACCGAGGCTTACAGAGGTTAAATAACTTGCCTGCAACCATATGGATAGTGACTGGCAAGGCCTGGGTTAGGACTCTAGTCATTCCGACTCCAAGCCCAGCTCCTTCCACTCTGCCTCCTGCCTAGAAAACAGTGGGAGTCATAGCAGGTTTCTGGAGAGTGAAGGGACATGATTAAACCTGTGCTTTAGGAATGCCGATCTAACAGAAGGATGCTGGGAAGCAAAGGAGGCTGGAAGCTGAAAGACCACTGGAAGTCAACGTGATGGCCAGAGGAAAGATGCGGGGGGCGGGGGGTCTGCCCTATTCTGGTAGTGGGAAGAGAAGGTGATGCAAGACAGAGAATTGGTGGCTGTGGGGGAGGCTGGGAAGTGGACATGAAGTTGGGGGAGGGGGTGATGGTTGGGAAGAAGATCTAAAGCCTCCAAGGTTTCAAGCTGTCAAGATTTCAAGAGGACAGCCTGAAGCCACTATCCAAAACAGGAATGTCAGATGGAGGCTGACTTCAGGAGATAGCTTGTAAAAGCACTGAACCTGGCATTCCACTGAAGATCTTAAAAGAATACTGCTCTGACCCTATTTGTCTCTCTAGTTCCTCTTTAAATCAAAATTCCTTTAAAAAGGTCTATAAACAGTCTCCACATATGAACACTTATCGTATAGTGCTTGTATTATTACTAATTTGCAATGTATAAAATGTCATCAGCACAACTCCTTATTTAGGGAAGTTAGGGGGCATGCATTGTTTCGAGGAGGTGGTTAAAAGTGCAAGCCCAGCCTGGGCCCAGACACTCAGGCCCTTGCGGCGGTCGTGGCCAGTGGGAGCCCTGGCCGCGCTTCCTGGCCCCGCCCACCAGCCGACAGACGCAGGGGCGGAGCCGGGGTGGGGCCAGCTCCCGCACACGCGCAGTGCGCCCGGAGCCACAGGACGCACCCTCCCTGCAGCGCCTCCTGAGCCCGGCAGAGGGCGGCCGCCCCCTTCTCGCCCGCCCCGGCTGCCGTAGCCGCGGGATTTCACCTCCGTCCAGGCCACGCCCCCAAGAGGCGTCCCCTGGGAGCTCCAGACCGAAGGGGCTGCCGCGGCAAGATGGCCTCTCGCTTTATCCTGGAAGGGTACGGCGAGAAGGGGCAGCGTTGACCTCGGCGCTGCCTTTGTTTTAATCGCCGCTCCATCCCCCAAACCGCCCCTGCATATAGTGGGCACTCAATAAAATGGTTACTGATGGAATAAAAGGGATGAATGAACGACTACGTGAATAAACATAAGACTCCGGAGACGCTTTAGTCCTGTGGGCTGGGAGGAGGTCTGGGAGTAGCAGTCTAGGAAAGTCAGGGGAAGAGGGTCGCCCCAGATCACTGCTTCACTACCACTGAGGCATAGTGCTCGGCACGCCCCCAGCTCCTGCCTTAGCACACACAAGGGTTTGCTCACAGGCACAGAGCCCAATTGTGACAGAGCCCAATTGTGACCCAATTGTGAGGCTCGTCCTCTCTGCTAAGACTAGCAGTCTGTCCCCTCAGAGTGAGATCGTGGCTGCCTGCAGAGACCACTCCAGTAGGCCTGCTGCTCCCAGAGGACGCTCAGCTGCAGGGGATTTCCTCATGGCCCCTAGGGATTTCCAAACTGCCTCTGCTTAGCCAAACTCCCACAAAGTCCAAAGCCAAGGGTGGCTGGTCTTGACAAAATCCTCCAGACCCCTGCCCAAATCCCACCCAGACTTGGTTCACTTCTGAGTCTACCAAATGTACCGCATACACAATATTCCCATCCCCAACCCCCTCTGGCAGACATGAGAGAATAAGCATAATGAACTATTGTTCTCTTTTTCACATAAATGACAACTCTTTTCTATTTCCAGAGAAGAAAAAAAGGAAAGCCAGTTTAAGGGTCAGCCACACGAATTTAAAAAAAACCTCAGTAAGGTCTTTGCGGGTGTGAGAGCTGGAAACCCATGGTGCTTATTCTCCGAGTCAGGGAGGCTGCTTTAGACAAGCCTCGGGTTCCTCCAAACACGGGGCACTCAGTACATGTTTGAGGATCTGTGTTCACCTCTGGAGGCTCTGGTTGGGCCTATTTCTAGAACCCTTTCAAGTGAAAATAAATCGCAAACTCAGCCTCCATAGAAGTAGGAAGGATGAAGCCAAAGCTTCTCCTTTTCCTACCAGCCTACCACCTCCACATTAACAGCCTTGGCCAAATCCACTGGGGCATGTGAGCACCTGTGTGTTACAAGGCTGGGCAGAAAACATGCTTGGCAAGGTGGGGAAACACTGCCCCAGATGTGGTGGCGCACGGCCAGGGACCTGTCAGCCCTGGGGCATCAGGATTCCAGAGTTGGTGAAGTGTAGAAATTGCCAGAGAGGAGGAGGCTTCCTTCCTGAGAGGAAGGGAAAATGAAACCAACCCCAGCCTCACCAGGGGCACTCCAAGAGAACAGAATCCTTCAAGAACATCCCACCATTTTTTTTCTGGGAGCTATCTGGAGCTGCACTGTTCAATGCAGTAGGCAATAGCCATGTCTGGCTACTTAAATTTAAGTTTAATCGAAACAATGGGCATACTTCAGATTAAATTAAAACAATTAAAAAAAATAAGATTCAGTTTCTCAGTCATGCCAGCCACATATATAGTGCTCAGTAGCCACATATGGCTAATGGCTACCAAGCTGGAAAGGAGAGACTATGGAACTTTTCTGTCTTGGCAGAGCGTCCTACTGGACAGCTCTGATCCAGAGAGTCCTCTTTTCATTGGGCCCTGGTCAGCCTTGCCAAAGACTCCCTCAGGTGTTGCCCTTGGCCCCCTGCTGTTCTCTCCCACCCCCTGCCCCGGAGTCTGCCGGGGCTCCTGTCCCCTTGTGCCTTGCCTTGACCCCTAAGGCCTCAGAAAGACATGGGGGAGGGGGACACCATTGAGCCACAGTTGAACAACTAGCCAGGGAGCAGAAGCCAGATGGAGGGGGGCTGAAAAGGCAAAGCTGAATGGAAGCCAGCCCCCACTCCAAGGCATCCCAGGCCTGGGAGAAAGCCCCTTAGTGCCACACAATTGTTCCTTGTTTCTGCAGCGTCTCTGGACCAGGCATGGGTAAGACATCTGGAATGTAGTGGCCTGAGGGCTTCCCCACACCACGGGCTGCCGGACTCATCTGATGTTAGGGCTCCCAGAGAGAGACATCCCAGCAGAACCCTGAACTGTCAAGGGCAAATAAGGCCAATAAAGCCTTATTCTGAGCAGCATGCCAGGAGTTCTGCCCATGGGGCAAATGGGGACCGCAACTGGCCACCTCCTTGCGTCACTCGCTAGATGAACCAAATGAGGAAGAGGGGGAGGAGGACATGGTAGAGAAAGGACTTCGGGGCACGCTCGCCATGCTAGAGAGGCCGAAACAAGCTTCCCCAGCCCAGGATCCATGGAGGAATAAGCGAACAGAAAGTACACAGATCTGACAGCTACTAGTTTCTGCCGGGTGCTTCACATGAAAGGTTTTGCCACAGGACTTAGAAAATCCAAGTGGGAGTGTCCGGGCAAGCTCATATGTAAAGCAGAGAACAGGCCCAGGAATGGGTATGGTCGGGACTGCCTCTCTGTTCTGGCCTCAGCTCCTGCTTAGCCCTAATCCAGAAGCAAGACAGGCATGAAGGAACAAAAGACGTTGTAGAGAGACCACAAAAAAGTAGTGTCTTTTCCATTGGAAAACAAGTAGGTAGAAAGAAGCCTAATATTCCAAAGTTGTTGGCATTGGCCAAGAACCTGAATGGAGGGAGTCATGGGAAAAGGAGCACAATTTTAAAGATGCATCGAATTACAGACTAGTCTGGACAAACTCATGAGGCCATCATGCGGCCCTGAGTAAACACGGGGACCAACCTGGGTCTTATTTCCCTGTCTTCACCCAGAGGGCCCTTTGGGGAAAAGCATCATTCTAGGGACAATAGTAAAGTGTCCTGCACTGCCCCCTAACCCACCCCCCACCAGCAGCACAGCTGAGTCATTAGCAGGTCTGTGGCATTCCTGGGCAGATGGCCCATCAAGTTCCCAAGCACCAAGTACCTCCCAGCACCTTACAGACAGATTAACGAAGAGGGTAATGCCATGCTAAGTGATTCACGGGTATTGATTCATTTAATCCTTAAAACCACCTTATAAGAAAGTATTATTATTATTTTCCAATGAGGAAAGGTAAACACAGAGAAATTAAATTATTTGCCCAAGGTCACATAGCTAGGAAGCAGCAGAGTCAGGATTTGAACCCAGGAGTCCAGCTCTGGTGTCCATGTTGTACCCAATATACCCCAATGTACTAATAACACCACTATCTGCATTCTTCCAAATTGTGGGCCTTTTCCCCTGTGCTGCCTGCCTCCTCCTCCCTGAATGAGCTGAAATCAGTTCCTACAGCCCAAACCAGCCCTTCCATCCAACTTCATATTTGCCAAGCATCTGTTTCTATAGCAACAATAAAATCTACAGCTTGGAGATTTTTGAAGAGAATGAGTAGGGAGGGAGAAGAGGGGACCCTTTATGGCATGGGTCCCTCTTTCAAAAGCACAGGAGAGAGACCTGAGAACTGGTGTGTTAAGGAAGATGCAAGGCCCTTGCTGGGAGCCAGAAAAACTCTGCCATGTCCTGCCCTGGAGACCACATCCTCTGGTCTGGACAGAGAAGGGGAAGGCCGGTTAGAAGGATTTGAAGCCAGTGGCAGAAATTCTTCGGAAGAGTCTGAGAGAAAAAGACACCCGGCTTAAATTTTGTAGGATAGGGGTGTGTGTGTGTGTGTGTGTGTGTGTGTGCATGCATGTGTGTCCCAAGCCATTTCCAAACTGGGTATCCTGTCCCAGAGCCTGGCTCTGAGCTACAGGTCAAGGCCAGGTAGTGATGGCCAGTGGCAGGGAGCAATAAAGAAACTCTAGAAGAGGAACACAGACAGGCACCTGCATGCCTGTGGGGGGTGGTGGACCTCCTGCCAGAGAGGATTAGAGTACCCTCGGTGGGGTGGTCAGGCAGGTGCCCCTCACCTTCGCCACACCTAGGCCTCATTCTAGCCTGCCACCCCCAACCTCATTTAAACAAGAGAACACCCGTCATGGTCCAGAATTCCTGAGGCCAGGATCAGGATCACGGCAGGCCGCCTGTGCTAAGGGGAGCCGGAATGTTTGCTGGTCGCTTGATTCTAGGAAGACAGCCCACAGCAGTCCCCCAGGCTTCTCAGGGGTAGGCAGTTTCCCTTCAGCATCTATTGAACTTGCTGCATGGCCAACAAAAATGGGGACTCGCCCTTACCGGGTACCTGTGCCCTTTAGCTAACCTAGGCCCCCTGAAGGGGAGGATTCCAGGCCATGCCAGGCCCAGCACAAGCTGAGTCCCCAGTGTTTAAAACCACAGGCTTCCCCAGCCTCGACAGCTTCAAGGATGGCAAGCTAGATGATGCCAGCCACTCGTGGGGGAAACCTTCTACTGTTCTAAGCCAGCTTCTGCAGTGGGCTCCACAACTAGACCAACCCACGGATGAGAGAGGCGGGGGACGGGAGAGGCAGGACGAGGGCTCCCAGCAGGAAGAACCGACAGGGAGACGGTATCAGACCCTGGAAGGCGCTGCTGGGATCCGCAGACACATTCTCCATGATGAGATGGGGCTGGGCACGAAAGGGGGTGTCACAGAGAGTCATGACCATCTCATGCTGCCTGACAGTGCCGTCACTGCTTGGCCTCTAGCCCATGCCACCCTGGGCTGAGATCAATCCCTCTGAAGATGTCTTCTGTTCTGGGGAAAACACAGGCCTCCTGGTCACAGGGATGGAATCTTCAGCCTTTCTCCGCCACGGAACCCACAGGGTGACATGGGGCTGGCGCTCTCCACAGCCTCTGACATCCAACCTTGATTGCGCTAAGGTTCTGGGGCCACTTACATCTGGCCTTCCTACAGCCCAGAGCCATGTCCCCCACTGCCCACTCCATCTCCTAGCCCTCTTCTGCCCAGAACCAGGGGCAGCCTCCATCTTACCGCCAGGAAAAGGAGCCTAAGAGGCACCCTGTGAGAAACCTCCCTCCCTGTGGGTACCTTGTACCCACAGGGCCTGGCAGTGAGAGAAGCTGGGGAGGGAGAGAGGAAGTGAGTCAGCTCCTTGCAGAAATGGGAGTGGAAGGGAGGGGCCAGCGGAACTGAGATCAAGGGGCAAAGGGCACAGAGGCCGGAAAGGGTCACTCAGAGAGGGAACCAAGCCCTGGAGACATGATGGGGCCCATTGAGAGGTGACAGATAAGGGTGACAAGCTCTCCAGGGCCACCTCCTGCCCAGGCTGGGTAGCCCCCACAGGCCAGAGAACCTGGTCTGGCAGCCACAGCCCCACCTGAGGATGGAATCCAAGGTAGCTCCCCTTCCTGACTCACTCACGGAGGGAGGAAGTAAGGCTTGTGGGATATGGCCAGCCACGTTCTTTCCTCCCCAAGGGGGAGTTTCTGGTGCCCAAGGCCTCCAATTGCCTCTTCTGACCTCCAGGTTCTACCTGACCCAGTGGAGAAACAGATATTTGCATTTCCCGTGGAGGGTGGGAGTGGGGCCTTGGCTCCAAGAGCAGAGCAGGTGGGGTGGCCTAGCATGGACCCTGGCCCTGTCTGGCAGCCAACTGCCCATGTGGGAGCTGTCCCCAGGCTCCAGCTGGAATCTGTTGCTCTGACAGGGAAAAATCCTTGCTGTGAAAATTCCCAGCCTGCTGACATTCCAGCACACAGGCAGAGTGGGAAAAGCAGCCCAAGGAGAGAGGGAGCCATGAGCCCTGCTGGGCCACATCCTCCCCCCTCAGAGACCTGCAGCTAGGACGCCAAGGACATTGTTCCCAGGTCCCCTGGGCTGCATACTATATGACCCCTGTAAAACCCCAAATCTGCTACTCATCCAAGCCCAGTGCCTTTCCAAAAACACCAATGCAGGGCCAGGAGGCAGACCATCCTGCAACCTGCTCCTGGACGCCTAGAGTCCCTGTCTCCTCCATTCCTGTGGGGGTTGCTGAGTGCCCAGGGACAGAAGAAGTGGAGTCCGGGGGTGAAGGTGGGACAGGTACCATGGACAAGTCACCAAGGCAAGTCAGGGCGCGCGGGGCGGAGGCGGGGAAAGGGTTCTAGGAACCAAAATTGAGGTAAATGAGGAAAACCATGCAGAGAGAATGGGAAACCAGTTCCTGAGCACAGAACCATCTTCTTTCCTTCAACAAACATCCCACAACTTTCACGAAGCCCTTCAGCACTGGAGAAATGAAGTGACTAACGAATGACAATCTTGATGACTGTGATGAAGGAGAAGGAGGTGACCACTCAGAGGGTCAGGGAAGGCTTCCCTGAGGAAGTGACATTCAAACCAGGGCCAGCGCCTATGAGGGCAAGAGGATGGGCGAGGAAAAGCATGACATACATAAGGAACAGCAGGGACTCCACGGTAGAAGCCAATGAGAACTCTTTATTGCACACCCACCACCTGCGAGGCCCTCTGCCAGGCCTGTGCTCAACTTTCCCCCACAGTACACCCTAGGAAGCAAGAGCATGCAGCCCCCGTGGGACAGGAGAGACGTGTCTTCCATCAGAGGTGACGCTCTGGGGGGTCCCGCCACCCCAAAGTACCGCAGATGTCCATACTAACATGTCGGTAAGGGCCAAACGGGCCAGCATCCCAGTCCCTCTCCCAGCTCCCACCCGATGAAATCCCACCTGCTGCCTTGTGGGCTCGCTTCCTCTGGCTAAACTTCTGGAAAGACAGTCTCACTGTCCTGTAGCTCACAATCCACAGAGCAAGAGCAAGAATGGCCAATCACTCCTCGCTTCCCTCCCCTCCTGGAGGAGAGGCCAATAGGAGCCAAGAGGACATAGGCCTGGGCTGGCCGGTGGATTTATAAGGATACCCAGATACTGTGTTCCCCTGCCCTATACATCGCATTCATGAAGGGCAAGGAGCTGATATCCTAAATTCAACTACCGACAAGGGACTTTAAATCGCCTTGAAACCTTCGGCCACAGACTTATCCTTAACTGCTTGGTGATCTGGTATCCTCGTCTGTGAAATAAAGATGATTGCATGACCTACTGCAAAGGGTTGTTGAGCACTTTAAATGAGTTAGTACGTGTAAAACAGCTAGAGCGGTTCCTAACATAGAGTGAACACTGGCCACCATCCTCATCCCAGCTGTCCCCTCTCATGACCAGCCCCCAGGGCATTTCTGTTCTGGGGAATCTTTACCAGATCAGTTAACCACCACCTGGGAAGACGACCGTGCCATGCGCCGTCCGCCACTGGGACAAACACCCTACCTGCTTCCCTGCCTGCCCACCCCCCCCACCCCCCACCCCCCACTCCCTAGTCAGTGCAAAGCGGCCGGGCTGAGCGGTGCCGGGAGAAGAATGTTGCACCCTGATTCTGAGAAACCCATGGCGGGAGATCAATGCAGCCAGAGTGGGGACCCCAGTCTGAGGAAACAGTTTCCCAACCAAACTAGAGCCAACAGCTGAAAACATGAGCTTTGCTGACACTGTCCCCTGTATTTAACAGAACAGAAGCGGCTGCCAAACACCACGTGGGGCTCTGAACTGGGCTCTCCCCCAGCTCCTCCCTTCCCCCCCAACCAAACTGCACAGCAGGAGGTGGGGGGCCATGAAGACTCCACTCCTTCCCAGAGCCTATCTGGCACGGTGGGCACCCACAGTGCTACTGGAAGCCTGGGGCACGTCCATCTGCGCTGCTCAGGACTGACAGTGGAGGCTCCAGGCAGCCCCGGCAGGCCTGGGGGGTTGGGGGGAGCCCCCTCCCCAGCTGGGTCACTGGCCCCCTACCCCCACTGACACTACTCTCCACCAACAGGCAGGCGAGGAGAGCCCAGCAGCTCAGCGGTGTTGGGGTGGCGGGGAGCGCTGCTGGCAGGCAGACCGCGTGCTTGTGGTTTCTGGGAAACGCTGTAGCGATCTGCAGCATTTTTAAAATACTTGTGTTCCCACCCGCCACACGCCCCCCTTCACCCCACTCCTCACCCACCCCCAGTCTGGGTGTTTGCATATCTGGTATTTTCCAGAACCATTTCAACGTAAATAAGAGATTAGAAGGGAGCAGAGGACCGGGTGGCCAGGGGGTAGCAGCGTGGGCCCCGGGGAGGGGTGTGGCGGGGGTGGGGTCGTCTGGCCAGGGCTGGATGGGGCCAGTGTGGGCCACCTCAAACCGAGGCCCTGCCCCCACACCAGGGCTCCAAGAGGTGGCGAAAACAACCAATGACCATGACATGTACCCACACCCAGCTCAATGTGGCCTGGGCACTGTGCCCACCACCCACGGACTGGGTGGCCAGGGCACTCTGGGGCTGTAGTTCGTCTGGCAGCTTGTCGGGAAGAAGGCAGAATGTTTCTCTGAGAAAGAAAGAAGACCTAGCAGAATAGACATGAACCTGTCCACCAGGCTATCCTGTTGGTCCCATGCATCCCACTAATCCAGGACAGATAACCACCAAAATGCTCCCAAAGACCTTTCACCCATCAGCTCTCCAGCCACCTCATCACCAAAAGAACTGAGTTTGGGTTCTACTCTGAGGCCCCAAGCCAGAGCTCTCACATGGCAAGACTGATGACAGAAGTGCCTAAAGCTCTGGCAAAAAATGAAGAATTTTTTTGTTTCAAACAAGCAAACAAACAAACAAAAAAACCCCAAACCCCTCCAAGGATCATTTGGAGTGACTCTAGGAACAGAGGTGTTCTAGAACACTGAGCCCAGGCAGTACCAGGCAGCAACACCATGACCAGAAGCCCCAGGGACAGCCCGTTCACCTGGCAGACCTGGGCCAGAACAATTTTCTGTCTCCCCTTGGTACCCTCCTCCTGAAAGTCCCTGGGGGTCAGGGGACGAGGTTGGTGAGGCTCATACAGCTTCTGCCCAGGGGTTTAGGGCTTCCTGGCAGAGGGACCCCTGCTGTTCTCCCAGATGCAGGCAACCCCGACCCGCCAGTCACCTTTCAGGCCATTGCGTCCCATCAGTAGGCCTGAGATGCTGGAAAAATCTAGGGAGCACCCAGCATCCCAGCTCTTCCTTCAGCTGGGTGTTTCTGAGGACGGGGCTACTGGGAAAGGGTTGGAACAAAAGCATCATGAGTTCCCCTTAGAAAGAAAACCTTACCAGGAACAAAGACAGGAAAGCACATCAGGATGGGTTAATTAAGGAAGCAGCAAAATTACCTTCCCTTGATGGCTTCAGAAACCGGGCAGAGGGAAAGGTACTAACCATCATCCTAGGCATTTACTACCTCCCAAAATCTACAAAAGGTGGTTTACACATGTCTACGTAAGCAGGTGACTGGTTTACAGACATGAGAACCTCTTAAGGAACCTCGTAGCCCTAGAACCTTTGAGTAGAAACTCCACGGTCCAAGGGGAGAAGAAACCATATCACAGATCTCTGGGAAATGCCTGACAGCTCCATACAGAGCCAGAGGAAGCAGGCCTGACTGCAGGGGGCGGGTGCCTTGTTGGAAATCCCCACCTCCCCCCTCCCACCACAACTTCTGAATCTCAAGGAAGCAGCCCTTTCTGGGTGGAGCCCCCTTGGGGGCTAGCTCCCCTGGCTCTTGGTGGCAGAGGGACGACGACATCAGCTGGGGGTAAGCAGGTGGGCTTTTCTGAGCTCGGCAGAAACATCCTACACCCCTACTCCCTGCAATGGGCCTGCTGAGGCTACAAACAGAAGGGTACAGCTCTCCACCCTCCCGGGCCCTCGTCCTTCTCAGTGGGCCCTTGACTTTTGCACTCAGATTCATGGAGCAGGAGAAAAGAATTTTGATCCAGCTGGGGTTTTCAGATCCTTGTCTGTACCAACACTCTCTTTCATCTCGCCAGACTCGGGGAACAATTTAAGAGTAACTGATCCAAAACCAAATACCCTAAAACACTTTCCCTGAGGAGCCAAGGGAGGAACTCACATCTTCCTCCAAAGCTGACATCCCATTTGGCTCTCCTCTCCTCTCTCCCCCACACCAGTCAGTCATGTCCGAAATCTCTCTCCATCTCTACTGCTCTACCTAAGTGCGGGCCTCCATCCCACTAGGATGACAGTGACAGGGCCCTCACTATTTTCCCCATGGCTGCCCTTGCTACACCCAAAAGCATTCTCCATGAGTAGCCAGAGAGATTTTCTAAAATCTGTTCCCACCACTTCCTGATTAAAGAGCTTCTCGCCCTTCGGTTGAAGTTCACATTCCCTAGGCTGGTTCACAAGGGCCTTTGTGACCTGTCCCCTGCCTGCTGCTTCTGCTGCTTCTCTCAATCCTCATTCCCCATGCACTGTCCCCCAGCCTTATCCCCTCCAGATGTGTCATTCTCTCTCCAACCTCTAGCCCTTAGTATGTGTCTCTCACAGCCTTCCCCTTCCTCCTGCCTCCCCTGCATTCATCTCCCACCCAGATGGCAGCTCCCTGGGATCACTCCCAAGACTGGTCTTCCGGTCCCTCCTCTGTGCTCCTTGGGACCCCGTACTGGCGCCTGTTGGGGAGCTTCTCAAACAACACTGATATCCCCTGCTACTTGACCGTCTCTTCCGCTAGACCGTGAGTTCTGAGGGGCCTGGGGCTATGTGCGGCTTGCTGCTAGCTCCCCAGATCTAGCTCACCGTGGGTGCTCAGCACATGTCTGTTTAACGAGTGGAGGGGAAGACTAGATGGAAGGAGAAGAGCTGCTTGTCCCAGGCCTGCTAAGGGATCTCTATCAGGGCTCCATGTCTATCCCCCTGCTGTGGCTCACCCCTACTCCCAGTGGATCCTTGCTGGCAGCTACAGGGACACAAGGAGGTGTGAGCCAAGCATTCTTGTGAGAAGGAAACCCGAGGGGCTGTCTCTCCCTGGGGCCTTCTGAACAGGCCATGGAGAGGAGCCATGACGCCTGGTCTCCATCTGTGTGCAGAGAGAGAACAGATGGCCGGCCGGTTCCCTCGGAGCTCCCTGGGGACGGGCCATGTGTGGACACCGTTGATGGATGGCCTGACGGGCAGGGTGGCCGCCGGGAGCCGTCCTCGCGGGGCCAGAGTTGTCAGAGTACCCCACCCAGGAGCCTCGGGGAAGTGGGAAGACTCTTCTTGGCATGAAGCTGAGCTTAGAACGGCTGCCAAGGAAAGGAGCAGGAGTGGGAGGAAGAAGAGGAGACGGAGGAGGAGGAGAGCCACCGTGGTGGTCGCGGCACTCTCACACCAGCTCCGGGTCTGTCCCGGGAGGCCAGAAGGCTGGGCCCGCTCTGCTCCTCCCTGCAATGGCCTGAGTCCCCGCCACCTGCCAGGGAGGGACAGATGCAAGGCTTCCTCAGCCCTGTGCTTCTCACTGTCCTCTCCTCTCACATGGTTCTCAGAGACTCATGAGGTTGGAGTTTGCTGTGTGGCCCCTGCCGGATTCCCCTAGGCATCAGCCTGGGGAAGAAGTCCTCTAGGCACCGCTGGGCTTGCCCCCACGGGGGCTGAAGCAAGCCAGCATCTCAGGGATACCAGCTCCGGCAGTACTGGGGAATCTACCGGGGCCTCCGAAGCTGAAACACCCCCTTCTCCAGGGATGGCGGAGCAGCCGCTCATTGGGAAGGGAGAGCGGCTGAGAAATACGAGATGCCAAGATGATCCCTAGGCCATAAAGAGAAAACAAAATAGCATCTGGGATGCCAGGCCCAGGGCCCCACAGAGGCCTGTGCTGTGGTTCAGCAGGGAACTGGCAACAAACCCCCCAGGGGATTCATTCTTGAAGAAGAAAATTCCATCTGTTAAAAATAACGTCAGCCTGGGAGAAAGTAGACAGACACGGCGACATGGTATGGGCTCTGGTTCTAGGATAAAGCCCGCTTCCGCCACACTGTGGTTCCCTGAGCTCGGTCTAGTCCGGTGACTGGCACACAGTACGTGCTCTGTGTGATTTTCTGGAATGAATGAGTCCAGGTCGTTCCCTGGTTCCCACACCAGGCTCCCTCCCACTCACTACCCCTTCCTGACTGGCAAAACTGCCTGAGCTCTGCTGGGCCCAGGATAAAGGAAGGTCTGGAACCCACCTTCAGTGCTTCCTGCCAGACTCTGACTCTGCCGTTCCCAGGCCCTCCAGGCCCTCCATGCTGCTCAGCTGAGCTGCCATCTGAATATCTGCTTCCCCTCCCGGGGAGAAAGCTCGCATTAGGACTCTGGCTGCTTCCTTAGCGTTTCCTCCTACTTCTGACTTTGACCCATCTGGCTGGTCACTTAGTGCTGACAGGTCCTGGCACTGGACCAGATCTGGGCAATCCTAAAGCCCACAGCTGGGAGACAGGGATGGCCAGAGGCCAACCTGTCCTTCCCGTTCTGTCTCCAGTGGAACATTCCAAACTGATACATAGCCACTCTATTGAAAGACCCCTGGGGTTAGAGATCACTGTCCCCGTGGAGACCCTCTCATACATAGACTAAATCTTTTCTGCTCCTGTGGGCAGGAGCCCACTGCTGTTTTGTGTGGGCCAAATAAAGGCTGGGGTCTCGGGGACACTCAGATCATACTATTTTTGTGGGCTTGATACCTGTTATGTTTCTGGGGTGTTTTCTTCCTCTAGGAGAGGTAACAAAGACTCTTAGAACCCGGGTGATCTGTATAAATCAGGTCCAGTCACTCTCCTGCTTCAAACCCCACAATGGTCCCATTTCATTGGGACAAAAATCTAAACTCCTATCATGACTTACAAGGTCCTTCATGATCTGGCTCCTGCTTGTCTCTGCAACCTACCTCCTATTCAGCTCCTCATTCAAGGGCAAGAGAGGCCTGAAGTCATCTTACCCAAGAGCTCGCAGAACAGCTGCACAGCCTAGATGTTCCAAGACAGCCCTGATTTGAAATAAGTCATCTTTTTCTTTCAAGTCTAATGCCCAAAGATGGGACTCCTCTCTTTTTGTCCAGATGCCGGGCTGGACTAGCAGTCCAGACTATCTCTCATCTGAAGTGACCCATGTGAGCCTCCGTGCCCTGATTTAGGGCTCAGGAAACAAGGTGCCCAAAGCCTTCACCCTTGTCTCCTGAAGCCTATATCCCCATAGACCACCCTGTGCTAAGGTTATCCCACCCTGCAGGCCAGGTAAGTTGTCGCTGGGGCCAAGAAGTGGCACAACTTCACAGCTCCTGGGTACCAGTCATCCACCCAAGTACAGTTCCCAATCCTGGCTCCGGCCCAGCTGCACAGGGGGACACTCACATCAGCTGGCTCCCTGCGCAGTCCGTCACCGCTCCGCAGCCAGCTCCGGCTCAGCTCGCTGAGCTCCGGGATGGGTTGCACCTTGAGCCGCACGCTGTCCCCAGACTGCCGGATCATCTCCACGATCTCGTCCCTGGACTTGCTCTCCACGTTGTGACCGTTAATCTCCACCAACCGGTCACCCGGCACCAACCCCAAGGCCAGGTCCTTGGTGCCCGCGCCGGGCTCAGCGAAGTGAACCACCCTCCGGTAGACCTGGCCCTCGGGGCCCCGATCCAGCATGGTCGTGCGGCGCAGGGAGAAGCCAAAGTCTCCAGTGGGCCTCCGCTGTAGCTCCAGCTCCCGGAGGGCGGGCGGGGGCAAGGGCACCACGGGGGGCAAGCGCAGGTCAGCCGGGAACCTTTTCGTCACCAGCTCTGGGACCCGTGACCGGGGCCCTGGCCGAGTGAGGCCAGAGCCAGGATGTTGCACCAGCTGTCCCTCGAGGGTCCTCACCTCCACCTGCGGGGATGGGGCAGCAGAGTGTTCCGAAGGGGTGGAGGTCTCTGAGGCGCTCTCATCCCGGCTCCGCTGGGAGAAGGAGAAGCGCTTGACGATCATCTGTGAGTTCTGCTTGGCCAGGGAGCCGAACTTGGCCGCCCGCTGCAGCACCGAGCCCCGGAAGCTGCCTTCCTCCCCCTTGAGGTCATCGCTTGAGCTGGCGGTGCTCAGGTGGCCCGAGTCCAGGATGACACTGCCCCTGTTGCTGTCGGAGTCGATGTCCGTCAGGTGCAGGTCGGAGCCGCTGGCCACCTTGATGGGGATGGGGTTGGAGATTTCCAAGCGTGTCTTGGACTCACGTTTGGAGGAGCGGTTCAGGTTGAAGAAGCCACGACGCAGGCTCATCTCCTCGAGGCTCCTCAGCTCCGCCGCCGACATCCGCTCCTTCTTCTCCTTCTTCTCCTTCTTCTCCTTCCGCCCACCATCTTTGTCCTTATCTTTCTTCATTAGGTTAAACATGGTGGGGTGTTGCTTTGGGGAAGCAGCCCCGGAGGATTACGGGTGCTTAGCACAGGGCCCTTGTACCCCACCTTGCTGCTGCAAACAGAAGTAGAGAGAAAGAGAGAGACATTATTCGCGCAGAGCCTCTTCCTGTGTCTCTAGTCCAGACAAGGCGAACTAACGAGAGCGGGCTCACTGTGCCAGGTGCTTGGCTTGATACAATACCGTCTCTGTTAAGTTAATCCTCACAGCACTGCTACGGGAAGGTCTGCGATTACCCCCATTTTACAAATAAGGAAACTTGAGGTTTTGATAAGGGTTGTAAAAATGCAGACTCCAGAGCCTGTCATCGCCTTTCATTCCTGATAGGTGTGCACCGAGGTGGCTCCCGGAGCTCGGACCTCCTGGCAGGACGGTGCCATCAAGCCGACCTGAGGCCTGACTCAAGATTCAACACAAAGGAAGAAGGAAAGGGACACAAAAGCTGCCTTAGCCACTACCTGACAGAGAAGCTCAGAGCACCAACCCTTATTTTGTGATTTCCAGCTGCCGGGCGTGTGACCCACACTCTCATTTGAGCCTTGCAGCCTCCCCGCAAGGCAGGTGTCCTTATCTCTACAAATGAGAAAACAGGGTGCAGAAAATTAAGTATATGTTAGCTGTCACCCGGCTAGTTGGCAGCAAATACTGTTTTTTCTCTGGGCCCGTGGCGCCCCGAGTGAAGCAGGGAGGGAAGGGGAAGTTCCAGACTGGACAGAGGACAGACAGTTGAGAGGTGGGGGGTTGGGTCTGCTGGATAAACAGGATTCTGAAAAACTCATATCCTTTTCCCCAGACCAACAACTAAATATAGCCTTGGGAAGAAAGTTGTGGCAGCCCAAGAGACAAGCCAGCTTGGGGACACCTGCACCCACGGCGGGCACCCGACTGAGGACAGGACTGAGAAAGACCTGGTGGGGGTGGAGTTGCAAGCTAGGGAACACATTCTAACCAGCCGGGAACGAGGAGTAGAAGTAGGCCATACCATCTAATTAGAAATTAAGTGCAATTTTTTTCTTTCTCCAAGAAGGCCTCCCCCTCCGAGTTCCAGACACATGACCAACGAGCTCACTTCTTCCAGCAATGACCTTCTGTGAGGCCTGGGAGAGGCCTTTCCTGTCTGCATACCCCACCACCACCACCAAGCAAGGCCCTCCAGGCTCCCCAACCTATTGAGAGGGACCCCTAGCCCTGATACAATGCCTAGGGGAACATCAAGGGCAGGAACTCCCAAGGGTCCTGGTGGCTCTGGCGAATTGCCTCCTCCACGCCCAGCACCCTGACCCATGAGGTTCCTGAGAGATCGATGTATCCTTCCCAGAGCAGCGCTCATCACAGAAATATGATTCAAGTCCCAGGTGTGACTTAAAATTTCCTAGCAGCCACACTAAAAAAGGTAAGAAGAAACAGGTGAAACTAGCTTTAATGATATACTTTCATATAAATATATCCAAGATAGTGTCATGTAATCTACATGAAAATTATTGAGAGGGGAGCCTGGGTGGCTCAGTGGGTTAAAGCCTCTGCCTTCAGCTCGGGTCACGATCCCAGGGTCCTCGGATCGAGCCCCGCATCAGGCTCTCTGCTCAGCAGGGAGTCTGCTTCCTCCTCTCTCTCTGCCTGCTTCTCTGCCTACTTGTGATCTCTGTCTGCCAAATAAATAAATAAAATCTTTAAAAAAAAATTATTGAGATATTTTACATTCTCTTTTCCATAAGAAGGCTGCAATGTCCCATGTGATTTCTACACTCAGAGCACATCTTAATTCAGAATAACTATATTTCAAGTATTCAACAGCTACTGGCTATTGAACTGGGCAGTGAATTCTAGAAAAATCTTTAATTGTAGAGCATATCCAAAGAGGTGGGGAATCTGGCCCAGTTATTAGCTCCCTGTGGGCCTAACAGGCACCCCTTGCCCCCCTGACCTATTTCTACCTAGTAGAACAAAGTTCCCGCTGGACTTTTTGGTTCAAAATGCTCCATACACACAGTACCTGGGAGAGGAAGACAGGAAGTCTGGGGTCCCGGAAGTGCGAAGCCAGGGGCAGCCCTGTCCAGCTGAGTCTAGGCTGATTTGGGGTTGGGGGGGAGGCTACCCTCTTCAGGGCTCTATTTTGACCTGGGGAGTCTCTCTCTCTTTTCTCCTGAATACTGATGGGGTGGGGCACAGACCTACCATATAACAGAACGTAGGATCTTCTGGTGGTCACTGCCTCCACCCAACACTACCTACACTGTCTTAAAAGACTGATTTAGGGGCGCCTGGGTGGCTCAGTTGGTAAAGCATCCGACCCTTGATTTCGGCTCAGGTCATGATCTCAGGGTTGTGGGAAGGAGTCCCGTGTCAGGTTCCAGGCTCAGCATGGAGATTGCTTAAAATTTTCTTTCTTCCTCTCCCTCTACCTACCCAACCCCCACGCTCGCACTCTCTCTCTCTCTAAAAAAAGGACTGATTTAGAAGATGGCTCCAAAGGCACCCATTTGGGAAATGAAGAAAGAAACCCACCTTGGGGACTGGAAGGGGACAAATGTGTCCGCTGGCCTCAGGTTCAGCCCAACCATGAGAACCCAACTGCCTACCCACACTATCCCAGCAAGACACCTCTTTTGGTCTTCAATTCTTACTCTGTAATCCTTACCCAATCTTGACTCTCTGCTGGGTGGGGACTAGACATCTAAGCAGTATCAACGGACAACAGGCCCCAGAATTCTAGAATCTTTGGGCTGGAAAGGTCCCTGAGAAGTAATTTCATGGAAATCCCTGTCTTGGCAAAAGCTTGCCCCTCACTGCCATTGTGATGGATAGGAACCACACACAGTCAGCCCTAGAGCAGCAGCATGGGGGCGGCGGTAGCCGCTGGCCAGGAAGGTTAGCAGCTTTGCTATCTAGGCCCAGATCTGCCAACAGATCACTAGGGGACCTTCAGCCTGTCACTTTGCTCAAGGCCGGACAGGATGACCTAGGTCTCTTCTAGCTCGAAAATTTCAACTATCTAAGTCTCTTGTGGACACAGGTTGTTTATTAACTTGCTGCCGAAGTTACCCCTCTCATCCCAAACCTGGAGCCTCTGGAGACTGAGTCCATTTCAGGCCTCCCCTCAGCACCCCTGTCCTGCCAAAGTCATGCACACGGCTCCCAAGGTACCCCTTACTCACTGTCATCCCCACAGCTGCCTGGCTGTGGCCTAGGTTTTCTCCTGCGCTACCTGTCTAGAGCCCCCTGCGACCTCCCTGTCCAGGGTCAGACCCCTGGTACAGGTACTGCTACTCCTCTGTTCCTTGGAGCCCACTCTGCTGGACCCTGGGGCTCTGTCACCTTCTTGTAGACCTTGGACTTTTCAGCATCTCTTGTCCCTGGGCCCAAAGACTCTAGCAGGGATGACATCAGCACCTTCCCGTTCTTCATTCTGGGCTCCCCTTCATCTCTTACCCTGTCCCACGAAGGGAACCTTACAGTTTTCTGACCTCCTTCTCTGGCTTTTCCCCCTGAGCCTATTCCAGGGGGCCTTTCCTAATTTTACGTGGAGGAAAGGTATGCATATAAGTTAGGGTCTGTACCTACATCATTGTGACCCCTCTGCTCCCCAAATCACCGCAAAGTACAATCCACTTGGTCAACTCAGAGGCCTCAGTATGTTAGGACAGAAAGTGTCTTGAGGGGGGCGCCTGGGTGTCTCAGTGGGTTAAAGCCTCTGCCTTCGGCTTGGGTCATGGTCCCAGGGTCCTGGGATCCAGCCCCGCATCAGGCTCTCTGCCCAGCACAGAGCCTGCTTCCCTTCCTCTCCTCTCTCTGCCTGCCTTTCTGCCTACTTGTGATCTCCGTCTGTCAAATAAATAAATAAAACCTTAAAAAAAAAAAAAGAAAGAAAGCATCTTGAGGGCAAGGACCATTTGACTCCAATATGCACCGACCAGTTCATCAACCAGAGAAATGATTTACATATTCATACAATGGAATACTACACAGCAAGCAAAAGGAAGCAATCACTGATCCACACAATAGGGATGAATCTCAAAAACAGGGGGTCAAATGACAGCAAAATAAGGCTTTGACAACAGAGTACATACTAGTATGGTACTATTAATACGAAGTTCTAGTACAGATGTCCCTGACTTACAATGGTTCGACTTAACCAATTTTTTGACTTGATGCTACGCATGTGTGAAAGCAATTTGCACTCAGTAAAACTCATTCTTCACATTTTGAATTTGGATCTTGTCCTGATGTAGCGATATGCAGTGAGAGGTTCCCTAGGGATGCTGGGGAGTGGCAGCAAGATGCAACTCCCAGGCAGCCATGTGATCACAAGGGTAAACAACTGATACACTGACAACCATTCTGTACCCGTGCTGTACCATTCTGTCTTCACTTTCAGCACAGTGTGCAAGCAATTACATGAGATAGTCAATACTGGATCATAACATAGGCTTTGTGCTAGATGATTCAGCCCAATTGTAGCCTGATGAAGGTGTTCTGAGCACATTTCAGGGAGGCTAGGCTAACCTATGTTTGGTAGGTTAGGTGGATTAAATGCATTCTCGACTTACAGTATTTTCGAGTTACGATGGGTTTATCAGGAAGGAGGTAAAGCCACTGTAAGCCACAGATGTGGATAGATAAAAATAAGCTATGGTGAAAAAAAAATCAGAACACTGATTACCTCTGGATGCTGAGGAAGGGGGTAGGGGTGGGAATTGCCTGGAAAAGGGCATGAGGGAACTTTCTGGAGTGATGTTCATATTACCTTAATTATCTTGATAGGGATTTGGATTGACAGGTGTATACGTTTGCCAACAGTTATCAAATAGCATGCAAAAGATCTGTGCATTTCAGGGACGCCTGGGTGGCTGAATCGGTTAAGCGTCTGCCTTCGGCTCAGGTCATGATCCCAGGATTCTGGGATGGAGCCCCACTTCCAGCATCCTGCTCAGCAGAGAGCCTGCTTCTCCCGCTCCTTCTCTCTGCTGCTCTACTTGTGCTCTGTATCTCTCTGTCAAATAAATAAATAAAAATCTTGAAAAAAAAAAGATTTGTGCATCTCACTATGTGAAGTATTCACTCAAAAGAAAAAGGAACTGTAAACAAATACGGAAGTCTGCTTAATGATATGTATACTAAAGTATTTGAGGCAAGATATGCTGGTCTGGGTGGTTCCATTGGTTAAGTGTCTGACTCTTGATTTTGGCTCAGGTCATGATCTCAGGATTGTGGGATGGAGCCCTCTGTCCAGGTCATGTCCCTGGTCCAGTGTGGAGCCTGCTTGAGATTTTTCTCTCTCCCTCTGCCTCTCCCCTGCCTCAAAAAATAAATTCAATAAATAAAGATAAGTGAAACTCGTGAAAGGCTTCAGATGTCAGGTAGCAAACCTAGGACCAAATCCAGGGTAATAGCTATGCAATTTTGGGAAAGCCACTTCACACCTTTGTGCCTCTGTTTTCATTTGTAAAATGGGGTAATAACAGCACCTACCACATAGGGCATGGGAACTGAATGAAATTGGTCTATAAGCCCTCCAGATAACCCCAGCCCAGAGCAGGCCCTCGAGAACAGTACCCAATCACAGCAGGGCACATTTTTATCATCTAAATGGGATGACAAACAGCATAAGGTCCACAAAGTGTGCACCTCAGCCCAAGTGTGGCTAGAATAAATCCACACATAAACCTTAATGCTGGGCAGAACCTTTGTATATGGAAAAAAGTACAGCCCAAAGAGGTGAAGGCAATCCCGTGAGCACATGGCCAAGCCAGATCACACTGGTTCAAGTCCAGAGGGCCCAGGTAACTACTGCCAAGACTAAATACAGGCAATTCGTAGCTGTTGAAATACGAATGGCCAACAGACACAAACAGATTTTTCAGCCTCAGTCCTATCTGCACACACATGAAAGAACACAGAGGTATACTGCTGTTCACTTAATAGTTTAGTAAAAACCACCATTATTAGTAACATCAATCAAATAGAAGATAGGAAGCAGGGTAGCTCATGTGTGTTGTTGGCAGTATAAATTGGTGTAGGGAGGGCAAATTGGTGGTATCTGTGAAAATATTTTAATGTACATATTCTAGGCAATTCCACATACAGGACCTCAACAGATATGTTCACACAAGAAACATGGCTCATCTTTGCATCATTGTTTGCAATTGTAAAATTCTGTCAATATAAAGGTCCGTCACTGGAGGAAGAGCTAAATTATAGAACTGGGCAGTTATTAAAAAAGAACGAAGGAGGGGCACCTGGGTGGTTCAGTCGTTAGGCACCTGCCTTCTGCTCAGGTCATGATCCCAGGGTCCTGGGTTTGAGCCCCGCATCAGGCTCCCTGCTTGGCAGGAAGCCTGCTTCTCCCTCTCCCACTCTCCCTGCTTATGTCTCTCACTTGTGTCTCTGTCAAATAAATAAATAAAATCTTTTAAAAAAATTAAAAAAAAAAGAATGAAGGAGATCTGTACACACCCACCTGGAAAGACTCAATACTATACTGTTAAGTGAAAAAACCCAAGTTGTCAGATAATATTTAATTTTTAAAATCATATATTTTTAAAACTATGTTTATGTGTGCACATATATGCATGTGCATTATGTATGTATGTGCATTATGTATTATGTATATGCAATATTTGCATATGCATAGAAAAATGTATGCTTTCGGGAAGAGACAGATTTTAGAAGAGTCAAAGCAGATTTGTGTTTCATCTGTATTGTTCTATTTTTTTACAATGAGAATATTTAGCTAGTGTGTGTGTGTGTGTGTGTGTGTGTGTGTGTGTATCTAGGCCTAGGGACTTTAGATAGTGGGATTATATATAACATTTCTTCTACTTTTCTGTATGCTCTTTATTTCCTACAGAAAAAAATTATATTTATATTAAATTGTATCATGTAATATAATGTTATATATAAATCTATCATAAATATGTATCATATGTACCCATATATATAATATCCATTACATAATTTTATCTGGGGTTTTCGTGCAGTTGGAGCAAACAGGGAATACCACTTTAGCTTTTTATCTAATAGACTTCCTAGGAATTAAACCTTTTCCCAGAATATGTTAATTTTGCTATTTTTAAAGATTAAAAAGGACAGAAAACGAAAAAAAGAAAAGCTTGACAATCCATTTAGCGTGAGAACTGTGAACCAAGTTTGCAATGGGCAGGTTCAAGGCTTGCCATCTCATGCCTTGGAAAAGTTTCAGTGACTTGGGGGACTTGGTTAAAATAGATCTCACTGGTGTCTTGTGGCTTTAAGAGGGGACAGATTTAAATGGGTCACCCTGCAGCTGGCAAAGTAGAAACCCCAGGAAATGGAAACTATAACGTTAGAATCCCAAGACCAGGCGCCCAGACTTGGCTGCTGTGGGTGGACACTAAAAAGGGTCAGTCCCCCACACCCCACTCCCAGACCACACTCATAAATAAATACAAAGGAAATACTTTCCCAAGAGAGCCGGCCTCTCTCCCTTGGCCTCTGACCTCCCTAAGCGGCCGTTTCCTACAGCCCAGAGGCCTTTTTCGGCGCCAGCTCCACAAGGAGGATTGCAAAGACGACCCGGCGGGGCTCGCGCGGCACCTGACCCGCCCCGGCGGCGGGGGAGGGCGAGTGGGGGGCCGCCTCAACCGAGTAGCGCAGGGTGACACCGGCCGCTGCCACCGAGCCTCTTCCCGACGGGTCGCGCTAAGAGCTCCGCAGCACCCCGTGACTCACTGCCAGATCACACGGAGCTTATCTGGCTCCAGGTGTGCTCGCTCCGACTGCACGCTTCTCACATGACATCAGCCCGCCCGCTGGCTCCGGCTCCCGCTCCCTCGGAACCCGCGGCGCCGAGCATTTCCAGGCAGCCGCAGGCCCGCGGTGCCTCCCGCCGCGATACCGTCTCCCCCGGAACGCAGGGATCCCGCAGGCCCCGGGAGGAACGACAGCGGGAGACGTGCCAGCGGCGCGGCCAAGTGCCCCGCTGCTCCTCTAGGGGCACCTCCTCGGCTCCCCGCGGGGTTTTCCGCAGCCGGCTGGGCGCTGAACTCAGGGAACATTACTCCCCCCCTCCCTTCTGTGTGACCTTGAGCAAGTCCTTTCCCCTCTGTAGCCCTCAGCTATTTCAACTATAAAATCTCCGTGGGCCTGAGACTTCAGATTTGGCCGCAAGCGTTGCCTTTGCTGGAGACATACTCTGTTCAACTCTAAATTGCAAAGGTTCTAATCCTGCTCTGCCTGTGCTTGCTGTGTGACCTTGAGCCCATCCTCCAACATCTCTGAATCTCCGAGAATAATATAAAGAATCCCTTGTAAGTGATGGTAAAGTGCCTGGCAGAGAGAAAGGGCCCTGCGCCCTGTAAAAACTTCAGTCCACAGTTTAAAGTCCTGCCTGACTGTAAGC
Organism: Lontra canadensis; assembly: GCF_010015895.1. NCBI lineage: Eukaryota > Metazoa > Chordata > Mammalia > Carnivora > Mustelidae > Lontra > Lontra canadensis. The sequence continues at coordinate 1,249,349 of NW_022631198.1, read as the reverse complement.
TCTTTGAACCATCAAGGGAATATGGATAATTTACAAGCCACACAGGTCCCACCTCAAGGAAAAGGAGGTGGGGAGAGGAGTGGAGGCTTTCCAGTTCTGCTCCCCACCCCTCCTAACCCTAACCTATGGTGACAGGGGTGGGGGCAGAGTGAGCAGATCCTCAAACACCCACGAGCCTGACCCAAAGTAGAACTTCAAAGCTCCATCAAACCCCCCAGCCCCAGTCCTGGGGGAACCACTCTCACACCCTTGAACCTTTAAACTACGCCAGGCTAGAGCCCCTCAGCTTTACCCACCACACCCAGGAGAGGCCTGGGACGAGACCTGGGGCCCAGAGCCACCAGCAGGACCCGGCTCACCGGACCTGGGTGATGGAGGTCCAGTCCATGGTGTCCACTTCAGGTGAGGGGTGTCTGGTGGCGGGGGGGAGGGTGTGGGGGGGAGTACAGACCTCAGGTTTGAAGGAACCAGAACCGCCCTGCTGCTCTGGAGACCTGTGACACACCAAGTGTGGATCAAGGTTTCCTGAATTCCAGCAACTCCCTGCTCCACCCGAGCTGGGTGGATTCTCCTTTTCACGCTAGCCTCACTTCTGCCCCACCCAGTCCACCTTCGGGGACCTGCCTCTGGGGGACCCTGGAGGTTTCAGGCCCAATTTCTTTCTTTCTTTTTTTTTTTTTTTAAGATTTTATTTATTTATTTGACAGAGATCACAAGTAGGCAGAGAGGCAGGCAGAGAGAGAGGAAGAAGCAGGCTCCCTGCTGAGCAGAGATCCCGATGTGGGCCTCGATCCCAGGACCCTGGGATCATGACCTGAGCCGAAGGCAGAGGCTTTAACCCACTGAGCCACCCAGGTGCCCCTCAGGCCCAATTTCTGAAGATACATGCACCCCTTCATGAGCAGCCTGGAGTTGGGCCGGTGAAGGGGGCTCCAGGCTCCAGGCTGGCTTCCCTGGGCTGCCAGGGAGTGAGGCTGAGGGACCGGGCAGGAAAGTCAGGAAGGGCACAATCCACAGTGAGGGCTTCTGAGGAGAGCCTGGGGCACCCGAGAAAGCCTTCAGGCACACACCCTGGCACCTGAGCCAGGCCTGGAGAGCGTAAACAAACTAGATTCTCAGAGCTGCCAGGCACCAGGTCATCAACGGTTCAAAGTTCAAAGCTTTCAAAGGAAGTGACCACCAGCACTCGATCCCACCCACCCCCACCTGCGACCCTTCTCATTGTCCTAACCCTCCAACACAATAGCTTCCCCTGTCACCTTCCTGGAATCGAGGCCCCTGCCCCAGCACACCAATGTCCCCAACCCCAAATGGACAAGCACACCCCAGGCTATATATAATTAGCCATGTCCAGCAACCAGGAGGATGTTTCCTGGAAAGCCCTCATCACAAAAGGACAGAGGGGAAGCTGAGGAGGTGGCAGGCCACTGACAAAGAGCCAGTGAGGTCTGTCAGGAAGCCAGAGACCTCAGGAGAGCAACTTTCAATATCCCCAAATAGAAAGTAGCTTCTGAACCAAAAGGGTGGGGAAAGTTAGACAAGGCCTGGCCCATTGCCATGACAACAGGAAACCAACCTGCCCAAGAAAAGGGCTTCAGATCTCATAAGCACATGGAAAGGCAGCCTGACAGCCTGGATTCAACGTCTGGCTAAAGCGATCTCACTCTTTACCTGCTGGTTGACCTTCCCTCCCTTCCAGCACAGACCCACTGCATGCTTACTTCCGACAGTTCAGTGTCCTTGGGGGGATTTACAAGGCCTCCTCAGCACTACACATGCCAGGTACTCCAAAGACAAATGAGCCCACACAAACCAGCCTGAATCACTGGCCAGGTGAAGGGGGGGAGGGAATCTGATTCCATAATTTGGGGGGTCCATCTGAGGGCAGGAAGGCACTAGGCGGGAGAGCCCCTCCCAGGAAGCATTGTCCTGGGGCCTCTCTACACAAACACAAACCAAGGGGACACTGCCAAACACATGCCCCATGGGCCGAGTGACCAGGCAAAAGGAGCACCACTTAAAAAACATACTGTCCGCCTTCCTCCAACCCCATCCTCCTCCCGCCCCTTCATTCTGGGTGGCAGCCTTTCTAACTAATCAGCAGGACACATGTGCCTTGCAAAAGGGTGACATCCCCATTTCCCCCCTCCCTTCCCCCAACAAAGCCCCATGTGTGGTATGTCCCTGCAGGCCTTATCTCAGCCAGGAACATGACCCACTCCTCACCATGCTTGGTACCAAGCAGCACCCGTTCCCCACCCCAACACGGGGGTGGGGAGCAGCTAACCTTGCCACCTCCCCTTCCCATTGGCGAAACAACTGGCATGACAGGTTAGCAGGGCGGGGCGTCCGGGCAGTCGCTCCCAGAGGCCTGGGGCAGGCTGTCCGACCTTCCCACACACACCCCACCCCTTTGCAGGGAAAGGTGAGGTGAGCAACCAGACACCCAGGCACGGGGGACAGCCAGCACTCCCTAGTCTCCAAAGCCTACCATTCACTCACCCCATCTTCTATCCCCGGGGAGGGGGTCTGGGGAAGCGGGGTCTCCATTGTTTTGCCAGCTGTCTAGCAGCTGCTCCTTTGAGAGGGAGCCCGCAGTCGGCCTGGCAGTGAAAGGGTGAAGGCCGCTGGGAGGGATAAAGGGCTCGGTGGAGGTGCTCGCCTTCCCCGCTGCTTCGCTCAGAGCCTCCCTCGCTCGCTCGGTCTGGGGGGCCTGGGCCTGCCCCCGAGAAGCCCCCTATCCCGGAGGCTGCAGCCTCCACCGGGCAGCTCCGGGCCACCTGGGCTCCCCCAAGCCCTCAATTCCGCCCCCCCCAACCCGAGGGCCACCCTGCCCTGCCTCCGCGCGCCCCGGAGCCGACCAAAAGGGCCAGAGCTCCCCTCCCCGCCCCTCCCGGTCGGTTCCCCGTTCCTGGGCGCCGAGCCCCGCCGCGCAGCCGGGGACCGGAGCCGGGAGTCCGGGCCGCCGCTTCCAGGGGACAGTGGGGGAGGAGGAGCCGGCGGGCCCCGCCGCCCGCCCGCCTTCCCGGCCCGAGCCCGCCCCGCCGCCCCACCGGGTCCGGGCCGTCCCCGAGCGGCCGCCCCCGCCGCACCGTGCTCACCTGCCGCCGGAGCCCGCCCGGCAGGCAGCAGAAGCGGAGACGCGGCATCCAGCGGCCCCGGCCCGGTCCGGGCTGGAGCGCAGCGCGGCGCAGCGCAGCGCCGCCCCCCGCCGCCGCGCGAGCCGAACCGAAAGGGAGCTCCCTGCTGGCGGCTCCGGGGATAAACGCCCGGCCTTCTTGGCAGCGGCTGGGCGCGCCTCAAGGACGGGCCATGTGGGCACCGGGCGCTGCTCCGGGAGCCCTCTGTCCGCGTTCGAGAGGCCCCGCCTGGAGCTCCTGCGTGCACGGGGCACCAGAGGCCGCTGGGCACGCCCAGGGCAGGCACCGTGCCCTCCTGGAGAGAACAAGTTCCTCCCATGGCCGCCGCTGGACCCGTGTCCAGGAGGGTGCTGCCCTGGGCAGTGCTGTCCGGAGGAAGCATTTATTTGAGTCTTGCTGGTCGCATCTTCCCAGGGTGGCTCTGCAGAGATGGACATAGGGCGCTGCTGGATGGTGCTACATGGCTCAGTCCAAAGCAGGCACTGCCGGCATGTCCACGGTGGCCCAGGCAGAATGTACTCCCCAAGGCTGACACGGGCTTGTGGTTAGCTTGGTCCGAGAGAGCCCTGACTCAAGTGGGGCTGCCTGAGGGGTATACCAGGGCCCAGGAGACAGCCCTCAGGGGCACTCACTTAGCCCCCAAACCAGTCCAACAATGCTAAGATTAATGCCTTTCATAAGCTTTTTGGAATGAGGTCGCCGGGGTCTGTCATGTCCTGCTAAACATTCAGTGACATGCTCTACCCGCCAAAGAGGGATTTCAGACGTCCTGGGAGAGGCGAGACGGGTTTAGAGAGCAGGCCTCCAAGTTAGGCGCTATGTCTTGAGTTTGGAGGGAACTGAGAACTTCTGCAGACTAGGGTGGCCCAACCTGACAGATCAGGGAAGGTTGGAGCAAGGGGGGCTCAGGAGCAAAGATGTGAGTCAGAGCCTGGATATCCTGAGGAATAGACCACACCCAGGATGTGCATTTTGGGTCAAGGAAGAGCAGGCCACCCCAACTCAATTAAACAAACTTTCACTGAGAGGCTGCCCAGTGCAGCACCCAGGGGTCTGGGGGACACTGAGAAATCAGACATGGAGCCTCTCGGCAGAACTCACATAGAAGCGACCTGTGACTGTATGTAGGGTACACCAGAGGAGTAAGCAGGGTACAGGCTGTCTGTCATCCCTAGGATGAAATAGCCCTCCAGTGGTTGGCTGGTTAGCCTGGAGGAATGAACTAAAGCTTCTCTGAGAACATGATATTGAGTGAAACCTTGGACTGGGCTGGACAATGCTACCATTACTGCTTCCTGAGTACCTACTATGTGCTAGGAACCATCTGTGTTCCTCACAAAAAAACTATGACAAAGAGGCTGTTAATGTAGATAGGGATTGAATGTATGGACTCTGGTGTCAGGTTACGTGGGTTCAGATCCCTGTCAAGTACTCCCTGTGTTGCCCTGGGTGACTGATAAAAACCACTCTGTGCCTCAGTTTGCTCATCTGAGCAATGGGGATAAATAAGGCAGAGCCTCAAAGTCGATTTTGAAATTTAAATGAGTTTAGTCTTTGTTCTCTAGTCCTCTAGTCTTAGTCTCTAGTTCCAGTTGCTGGAACAACTGGCTATCCACAGGCAAGAAAATGAATCTAGACACAGACTTTACAGCTTTTACAATAATTAAAATGGATCATAGGCCTAAATGTAAAGCACAAAACTTTAAAACTGCTAGAAAGTAACGTAGGTGAGAACCCAGATGACCTTTATTTTTTAATTTACTTTTAATTCCAGTGTATGTACATACAATGTTCTGTTTAGTTTTGGGTGTATAATATAGTGATTCAATAATTCTGTACATTACTCGGTGCTTATCATGATAAGGGTACTCTTAATCCCCTTCACCTATCCCCGCCCAACCCCACGCTCTGGCAACCATCAGTTTGTTCTCTACAGTTAAGTGTCTCTTTCTTGGTTTGTCTCTTTTTTCTTTGTTTGCTTTGTTCCTTAAATTCCACATATGATTGAAATCATATGGTATTTGTCTTATTCAGGCTGATTTATTTCACTTACCATTGTACTCTCTAGCTCCAATATGTTGTTGCAAATGGCAAATTTTAATTTTTTTTGATGGCTGAATAATATTCCATTGTATATACAGACCATCTCTTTTTCATCCATTCATCTATCCATGGACACTTGGCTGCTTGCATAGTTTGGCTATTGTAGATAACGCCCCAATACACACAGGGTTCCATATATCTTTTCAAATTAGTGATTTCATATTCTTTGGGTAAAGACCCAGTAGTGGAATTAATGGTTCATACACTAATTCTGTCTTCAATTTTTTGAGGAACCACCATACTGTTTTCCACAGTAGCCACACCAGTTTACACTCCCACCAATAGTGCACGAGCATTCCTTTTTCTCCACATCCTCTCCAACACTTGTTGTTTCTTGTGTTTTTTATTTTAGCTGTTCTGGCAGTTGTGAGGTGACATCTCATTGTGGTTTTGATCTGCATTTTCCTGATGATGAGTGATGTTGAGCGACTTTTCATGTGCCTGCCGGCCATCTGTATGTGTTCTTTGGGGAAATGCCTATTCATATCTTCTTCCAAATTTTGAATTGGATTATATGTTTTTTTTGGTGTTGAGTTGCATTAAGTTCTTTATACATTTTGGATACTAAGCCTTTACTGAATATGTCATTTGCAAATATCTTCTCCCATTCTGTAGGTTGCTTTTTAGTTTTGTTGATTGTTTCCTTCACTGTGCATAAGCTTTTTATTTTGATGTAGTCCCAGTAGTCTATTTTTGCTTTTGTTTCCCTTGCCTCAGGAGACACATCTAGAAAAATGTTGCTACAGCTGATATTATGGTGATGAGTTTTACATACAACACCAAAGGCATGATTCATGAAACAAAAAATTGATAAGCTGAACTTTTTTTTTTTTTTTAAGATTTTATTTATTTATTTGACAGAGAGAGAGACAGCAAGAGAGGGAACACAAGCAGGAGGAGTGGGAGAGGGAGTAGCAGGCTTCCTGCCAAGCAAGGAGCCTGATACAGGGCTTGATTCCAGGACCCTGAGATCATGACCTGAGCTGAAGGGAGATGCTCAACTGACTGAGCCATCCAGGTGCCCTGATAAGCTGAACTTCTTAAAAATTAAAAACTTCTGCTCTGAAAAAGACAATATTAAGAGATCACGAGCCACAGACTGGGAGAGAATATTTGTAAAAAGACTCATCTGAGGAGGCACCTGGGTGGCTCAGTAGGTCAAACCTCTGCTTTGGTCTCAGGTCATGATCTCAGGGTCCTGGCATTGAGCCCCGCATCGGGCACCCTGCTCAGCGGGGAGCCTGTTCCCCACCCCCCACCTGCCTGCCTCTCTGCCTACTTGTGATCTCTGTCTGTCAAATTAAAAAAAAAAAAAAGACTCATCTGATAAAGGACTATTATCCAAAATATCTGAAGAACTCTTAAAACTCAACAATAAAATAATCCTATTTAAAAATGGGCCAAAGGGGTGCCTGGGTGGCTCAGTGGGTTAAGCCTCTACCTTCAGCTCAGGTCATGATCTCAGGGTCCTGGGATCGAGCCCCGCATTGGGCTCTCTGCTCAGCAGGGAGTCGGCTTTCCCCTCCCTCTCTCTGCCTGCCTCTCTGCCTACTTGTGATCTCTCTCTCTGTCAAATAAATAAATAAAATTAAAAAAAAAAATACCTGGGCTCCTTCTCTCTTTCCAGATTTAAAAATGAAATAAAAAAATAAAAATGGGCCAAAGACTTGAATAGACACCTCACCAAAGAAGGCACACAGATGGCAAATAAGCATTTGAAAAGATGCTGTATGTGAGATGTCATAAGAAAATGCAAATTAAGACAACAGTGAGATTCCACTACACGCCCATTAGAATGGCCAAAACCCAGAATACTGACAAAACCAAGCACTCTCAGGAGGTCTGCATCAGGAAGTTCTCTTCATTGCTGTCGGGAATGCAGAACAGTGCAGGTCACTGTGGAAGACAGTGTGGCAGTTTCCTACAAAATGAAACACATTCTTACCATATGATCCAGCAATTGCTCTTCTTATTATTTACCCAAATGAATTGAAAACTTATATCCACACAAAAACCTGCACACAGATGTTTGTAAAAGCTTTATTCAAAATGGCCAAAATAGATAGGCAACCAAGATATCCTTCAATATCTGAATGGATATACTGTGGTAGATCCAGACAAGGGAATATAATTCAGCACTAAGAAGAAATGAGCTATCAAGCCATGAAAAGACAAGGAGGAACCTTAAATACCTATTGTTAAATGAAAGAAGCCAATCTGAAAAGGCTAGATACTGTATGAGTCCAACTCTATGACGTCATGGAAAAGGCGAAACTATGGATGGAACCTCGCATCGGAGCCTACTTCTCCCTCTCCCACTTTCCCTGCTTGTGCGCTCTCTCTGTCAAATAAATAAATAAAATCTTTAAAAAAAAAAGTTTCTTGGGGTGCCTGCTCAGATGGTTAAGTGTCTGCCTTCAGCTCAGGTCATGATCTCCGGGTCCTGGATTGAGCCCCATATTGGGCTCACAGCTCAGCAGGAAGCCTGCTTCTCCCTCTGCCTCTGTGTCTCCCCCTGCTTGTGTGCTCTCTCTGTCTAATGAAGAAATAAAGTCTTTAAAAATACAAAGTTTCTTATGAGCACTGGGTCATATGCATAGAATCAGGAAATTCTACCCTTGAAACTAATAATACAGTCTATGTTAACTAAATTGAATTTAAATAAAAAATTAAAAAATACAAAAATAAAATAAAATAATAAAGTTTCTTTTAAAAAATATTTTGTTTATTTATTTGACACAGAGAGAGAGAGAGGCAGAGAGAGAGGGAACACAAGCAGGGGGAGTGGGAAAAGGAGAAGCAGGCTTCCTGCTGAGCATGGAGCCTGATGCAGGGCTCCATCCCAGGACCCTGGAATCATGACCTAAGCCCAAGGCAGATGCTTAATGACTGAGCCACCAGGTGACACCCAAAAATAAAGTTTCGTAAGTTTGAAAGAATTAAATGAATTAGCATAGAAAAAGAACAGCGCCCAGCACATAGTAAGCATTCTGCAACTGTTAGCTTTACTCTCACATCTTTCCTCATTCATAACTATGAAAACTTAAGCACAGATGGATTTGTGACTCTCTACACTCTCTTGAGTGGCAGAGTCAGGATTCAAACTGAGCTCCCCAGGGCTCCAAAGCCCGTGTCCTTCCCTCCACTACAGGACAGGGAATGAATAGCATATTAACATGTTTATTTATGTGTGTCCCCATCTAGGGAACTCCTGGGGTCGCACCCAGTGAGGGTTCCTAAGAGCTCCTCTAGCCGGACCCAGGAAGCAGTTTCAAAGACCAGGATGGTTTGAAACACCAGAGCAACACCTACAGTGTCTGGTTATTGCATGATCAATCAGCTTTTAGTCTTTTATTTCCCGAAGGTCAGACTGACCCCCTCTCCTGGCTCTAAGTAAAGCACCTCTCCACGTGCCCGCCCTGCCCTCCACTCCCCCAGCACCCCTGCGTCCCCCCCGCCAAGAAAAATTTCAGAGCGGTGTCCACACAGAATAGCCCACGACTGTGGAATGGACAGTTATTTCAGAAGATTCCTGAGCCTTTTTTTTTTTTTAAGATTTTATCTATTTAATAGAGAGAGACACATTGAGAGAGGGAACACAAACAGGGGGAGTGGGAAAGGGAGAAGCAGGCTTCCTGCTGAACAGGGAGCCTGATGCTGAACTGGATCCCACGACTACTGGGATCATGACCTGAGCCGAAGGCAAACGCTTAATGACTGAGCCACCCAGGCGCCTCAGATTCCTGAGCTTCTAAAGCAATCTGACTTTAATCAAGGATCCCCACCAAGAGAAACCTGGTGATAATAAAAGTCGCTGCCATCAGCTGAGTCCTTACTACGGGGGCAGGCACTATGCTAACCCCTTGACAGGCTCATTTGGTCCTCACAGTCACCCTATTAGGAAGGTGCTGTTGTTCGCCCCATTTTACAGATTAGGAACCAGGCTTAGGAAGATGAAATAATGTGCCCTAGGCCACGTGACCAATAAACAGCAGAACCCCAGATGCTCGCTCTGAACCACTCTGTTGGGCTGGGGCCCGGGTGGGGTGGAGAGCTTCGGAGCCACACAACTTGAAAGGACACTTGCTCTAGCAGTGCTAGCAAATTCCTTAGCATCTGTAAGCCTCAATTTCCTCATCTATAAAAAGGGGATAATAATAGTGCCTACCTCATAAGGGTGTGCAAGGATAAAACAAGCAAATTCATTGAAAGCAATTAGCCCAGTGCTTGACACATAGTAAATGGTTAACCGGTGTCGGCCCTTACTAATCTCGTCGAACCTCCACTTCTTCATCTGTAAAAGGGGAGCTGAAAATAATACGTAAGTAATAGAGTAATTGTGAGGCTTACAAGACACGGCAAATGGTAAATAAGAGGGGACTTGCCACATAGCAAGCTACCATACCATGACCTTCCAAAAAGGGTCGCAGAAAAGCAAGCCAGCTTTTTTTCTTTTTTTTAAGATTTTATTTATTTGTTTGACAGAATGAGAGAGAGTGAGCACAAGCAGGGGGAGTGGCAGGCAGAAGGAGAGGGAGAAGCAGGCTCTCTGCAGAGCAGGGGAAGGCCGGTATGGGACTCAATCTCAGGACTCTGGGATCATGCCCTGAGTCATGAAGGCAGTGGCTTAACCAATTGAGGCACCCAGGAGCCCCACAAGCCAGCTTTTTTAAAAGCCTTTGGAGGGGCACCTGGCTGGCTCAGTCAGTTAAGCATCTGATTTTGGCTCAGGTCAGGATCTCAGGATCCTGGGGTCGCCCGCTGTAACTCAGCTGAGCAGGGAGTCCGCTTCTTCTTCTCCCTTTCCCCTGGGCCCTCCCCTCCCCTCCCCTCCCCTCCCCTTTCCTCCCCTCATGCACACCCACATGCTCACTCTCAATAAATAAAATCTTTTAAAGTTTTTTTAAAAAAATTAAAAGCCCACAGAATTGCAAATCTGCCTGATAACAATTGTGCTCAGATGACAAAGGCACCCCTTGAATATTGTTCCTCAAAATGCATTTATTAAGATCCTTTATTTCTTTGTGTAGAAGCTTAGAGTGTGGGTGGAGAATGCTCTCCAGGAAACTCGAAGCTAAATTCTTAGAAGAGAACGCTTGCCAAAGTTCAGTCCAAAATGAAGGAGCACGTCTATGATATGACATTAAAAAGTTTTATTTGAGGAAAGTTCAAACACATGGGAAAATAAACAAATAATAAAATAAATCCCCAAGTATCCGTCACACAATTTTAATAGCTACCAATCCACGGAAAGCTTGTTTCTTTTTTTTTTTTTTTAGACTTTATTTATTCATTTGAGAGACAGAGAGGGAGAGTGTGAGCACAATCAGACAGAAGGGCAGAGGAAGAGGGAGACTCACTGCTGAGCAGGGAGCCCGATGCGGGGCTCGATCCCAGAACCTGGGGATCATGACCTGAGCAGAGGGTAGATCCTTAACCAACTCAGCCACCCAGGAGTCCCAGGAAAGCTTGTTTCAACTATGCCCCCTCCTACCCAGTAGGGTTTTGAAACAATTTCCAGATATCATATCATTTCATCTGAAATGATTTCAGTGTTTATCGCTAAAAGATAAGATTTTTTAAATTTATTATTATTTTTTTAAGATTTATTTATTTAAGATAGAGCAAGAGCGTGTGTGCACATGTGTGGTGGGGAGGGAAGAGGCAGAGGGAGAGAGAAAATCTCGAGCAGATGCCCTGTGGGGCACAAAGCTGGATTCAGGGCTGGAACTCATGACCCTAAGATCATGACCTGAGCCGAAATTAAGAGCCAGCTCTTAACTGACTGAGCCACCCACGCCCCCAAGATAAGATTATTTTTTAAAAACAAAACCACAACACTATTGTCACAGCTAGTAATTTTAAACAATCATTCCTTAATATCATCAAATAATCAATGTTCAAATTCCTGATTGTCTCCGTAAGAGTTTTTTTAAACTGCTCGTTTGAATCAAGATCTACACAGAGCAGTTAGCTAATAAAACTTTTCAGTACTAAGTATCTTTTTTTTTTTAAGATTTTTATTTATTTATTTGACAGAGATCACAAGTAGGCAGAGAGGCAGGCAGAGAGAGAGGAGGAAGCAGGCTCCCTGCTGAGCAGAGAGCCCAATGTGGGGCTCAATCCCAGGACCCTGAGATCATGACCTGACATAAAGGCAGAGGCTTTAACCCACTGAACCACCCAGGGGCCCTAAGTATCTAAGTATCTTTTAATCTTTGTGTTGTTTTTTTTCTTTTTCCCTCTGCAATTTATTTGTTGAAGAAAGTAGGTCTTTTATCCTACATATTTTTCAGTCTGGACTTTGCTGATTGCCTCCCCATGGCATAGTTTAATATGATGATCTGGTCTCTGTATTTCCTATAAATTGGTAGATAAACCTAGAGGCTCGAAGGGATTTGAATTTAATTTTTCAGCAAGGATGCTTCATAGGTGGTATATAGTCTTTCCTCGAGAGGCACACAGTGTCCCATTGTCTCTGAAATGCCACTTTAAGACATCAGAAATATGATTGTCTTTACTAGAAGTGTAAGAATAAGAAAACAAAATAAAACAACTATCCATCTCCAGGTGAATGGATAAACAAAATATAGCGTTCACATACAATGGGATATTATTCAGCCATTTGTGATTAAACCTTGAGGACATCATGGTAAGCGAAAGAAGTCAGGCACAGAAGGACAACTATTGTATGATTCCTCTTACATGAGGTTCAATGACTATGCAAATTCATAGAAACAGAGAGTAGAATAGAGGTTCCCAGGGCTGAGGGAGTCATTATTTAATGGTACAGAGTTTCTGTGGGGGATGAGAAAGTTCTGGAAATGGAGAGTGGTGATATTTGTACATCATGAATAAACTTCATTACACCGAATTGCACACTTGAAAATGGTTAAAAAGATAAAGACTATCTCATGCATATTTTACCACAACAAACACTCCCAGAGGGATAACAACTGGTGCTTTCCTCATGTCTTGCAAATATCCCAAATGACTCGTGTCCAGAGCCCAATGTACATCCTTCCTCACCGACTTCTTCCTTGAGCGGATGACCCTCACCCTCAGTGGGTGAAGCCAGCAGTCGGCTCTCCTTCCTCCTCCTCCCTTCAGCCCCGTCCACTCAGGCATCGAGTCCTACTGGCTCCACTCCACAAGCATCTCTCCATTCTGCATCACGTGTTCATCCCCACTGCCCACCGGCTTAGTTCAGGCCTCATCACTGGTTGGCAGGACAATTGCAACAGCCACCTCCAGGTTACCTGCTTCCGTGGTCACCTGCCTCATTCCAACTGTCCTCCAGATAGCTGCCAGAGGGATCCTTCTCAAACGCAAATGCAATCATGTCACACCCCGGCTTGGAATTCTTCAAAGGCTCCCAATGATGGCCTAGCACAGGGATCAGCAAACTTCTTCTGGAAAGGGCCTGATAGCAAATATTTTAGGTTTTATGTACATCTCAGCTATGAAGACCATAGCACATAAACAGCCAGTACATAATAAACAGACAGGCGTGGCTGTGTTCTAATAAAATTTCCAAAAACAGGTGGCCAGCAAGATGGGGCCCAAGGCCCATAGTTTGCCCATCCCTGACCTACAGAACAGAACCCACGCTTCTGAGCGTAACACAAAAGGCAGCTGGCCCCTACTCTTCTCAAGACCCAGGATTGTCCAAATTGGCCCAAGTGGTGGAATGATAATAAATATATTATAAATAAATAATAATAATAATAAATAATATATAAATATAAATAAAATAATAAAAATAAAGGATTGTCAAGATCGATCCAAGTGGTGGAAGGAGGTGGAGGAATGTCCCTCTGTCCAGTTTTCTGCCATGCCCTGTCTGGACCCACTCCTAATTCTGCCCTGAAGACATCAAAACTAAATTAAATCAGTATATATGAGGGAGCCCGATTCCAAGCATACCCTCGCCATCCCGTCTGTCACTAAGGTACAAAGACCAGTTGGAAACACTCGCAAAATGGCGGGAAGATGGATCTAAATTACAGCTCGAGGGGTGCCTGGGTGACTCAGTGGGTTAAAGCCTCTAGCTTTGGCTCAGGTCATGATCCCAGGGTCCTGGAATGGAGCCCCACATTGGGCTCTCTGCTCAGCAGGGAGCCTGCTTCCGCTACCCACTCCCTCCCCATTCCCCGCCTGCCTCTCTGCTGCTTGGGATCTCTGTCAAATAAATAAAATCTAAAAAAAAAAAAAAAAAAAAAAAAAAATTACAGCTCAAGACAGCAGTAAAGGAGAAGTCACCAAACATTGCTGGACTCGGTATGAGACGGAATCCTCACAGAGGCGCAGAGACAGAAAAGACCAGAGGCGGGGTCAAGGAAGTCTTCACAGAAAGAGGGTAGGGTTTGGGTCCATGATTCCGGGATCATGATAATGACATATCTACCACCTGCTGAGGGACAGTGGGTGCCCACCACTTTACTTACATTGTCTTGTTGAATCCTCACAACAGCCTTATGAAGTGGTACGATGAGCTCCTTTCTATACAGCAGGAAATTGAGCCTGGAAATGCTAAGCAGCTTGCCCAAGGTCACGCAGCCCACGAGTGGTGCGAGTGTCCAGCAAGACTAGCTAGTCCAGCTCTGAAGCCTACAGGGCAGAGCTCCCCAGGAGGGGCACAAGCCAAGGGTAGGAGGGATCTGGTGAAGGTCTGGGGCGCAGGTCCTGGTGGGACTGGCATGGGAAAGAGTGAACGACCAGGTTGGAAAGGGAGGTCTGGGCTGGCTCACGGACCATGCTTGATGCCAGGCTGAGGAGCTTCAAGTGGTAATCACATTTGGGTGGGAATGCAGGTGGGGGGCAGTGTGGGCAGGAGCATGCCTGGCACGTTCAGCAGTAGTAGTCTGGAGGGAGTGAGCGCTCAAGTCTGTGCCAGAGGGATGCTGTAGGGACAGGTACGGGGGAGACAGAGAAGGAGGTTCTGTGGGGACACAGCTACCCACAGCCATTGGAGCAGGTGAGGGAGGAGCCACCAACTGATTCGGTTCTGAGTGGACCATGCAGCAAGTTCAAAGCAATACCTAGACTGCTAAGGTCGATACGATGGCTAAAGTTTAATGCGCTAGCTACTGTTGATAAGCACTATACATGGAGAAACTCACCTCATCCTCACAATGTTCTCAAGAGGGAAGATCTATTATTATTTCCACTTTGCAGGTAAAGGAACTGAGGCACGTTGAGGTTAAGCAATTCACCCAAAATTACACAGCTGGTAAGTGGTGGAGCTGGGATTTGAACTCAGGCTGTCTGCGTCCAGAAGCCTTGCTCTTGATCACTTCATTGTACTGTGTCTATGGAGGTAACGCTTTGGGGAGGAAGCAGGGTTCCCCACTACCCTCCACATTCCCTGCCTTCAAGGATCAAGCAGGAGAGCGATGTCAATGGCGGGATTATTTGCCAGGTGGCACAGTAGGGTCTCAAGTCTCTGCTGCTACCTTGAGCTAGCTGTCTCTCACCAGGGCCTGCGCTGTCCAGGCACCAACCAGCTGGAGGGAACCAGAAGCCCAGTCCTGTCCTCATCAGAGTGGAGCAGGGGAGGGTGGGCAGGCCACCCCCAGAAGTGGCAGCAACTGCTGCAGGCCACAAAGAAGGGAAAGAGTCCACAGGGTGCAGCTCCACTGGGTTCAGGAGGAAGGAGCCCACCCCTACCTTGAACTTGAAGTCCACATAGACCATCTCCTCCTTGCCCTGGACAGCAGTCTATACTAGTGGGCCAGGGGTGGGAATGTCTATGAAACAAATATGGAACATCAAACCCAAACAACCCACCAGGAAGGCCAGCCCATAAAGGTCTGTAGCACAATGTCACACTGTAGATGGGCATAACCCTGTGTGACCTCAGGTCATGGGTCTGGGCTGCAGCCGCAAGGCATTTGGGAAGATTCCTCTCTCCCAATGGGAGCTGTCCCTCTATGAAGTGAGCACATCTCAGGAGCCCCGGTCTGGGTCCCTGTGAACATAATAATCACCCGCCTTAAGGAAGGAATGGAGGTGGGGGTAGGAGTCGGAAAGGAAGGGGGTGAAAATATAAGGCCCCAGCAGCCAGATATTTGCATGACTATTTCTGGATCACAGCAGAGAGCTCAGGTTCCATCTGTGCCTGACGCCCAGGCGTGCCCCTCGCTGTCTGCAAGGACAAGAAGGATGAGCTGGCAGAGAAAAGGACAGTAAGGAGACAAAGATGGAAGCAGCGATGCTCCGAAGGAACCTCATGCAACCCCACATTAACCAGGACAGTCTGCACGCTTATGTTGCAATCCGGTTTCTGCTGAAAGGTTCCCAGCTAAATGGGCTTTTGAACCTTCCAACTGTCCTGGGCATTTTTTTTCAGACCTCCACAGCCCCAGGCGCATTTCCCTCAAGATACCACAGCAGACTGTTCTTAGATGGTTTTTTCCTCCAGGTTCCTGGGTAACATACGACTTGTGGTCACCATGCCAAAATTTGGAAGAGAGGTCTCACAGCCCCTGGTCTTGCCCCATGGACAGATGCAAAAATCTCATCTTTACATTTCTGTTGCTTCTGATCTTGGGAATTACTGCAAACATTTCCAAGGCAACGTCTGGGGGAGGGCAGTCACACCCACTATGTCCACCAGCACCCTCTTTCCGCCTCCCAAATACAGATATAATCTAAATAGAGCAGTGGTATGTACACATTGCAACCCAGGGTCAAGATGGGACTCCAGCCTTTACCACTGACTTGATTACCTTCCCTAATCTCCTCCTAAACAGATTCCTGGAGCTGCCACTGGAACCGCCCCCCCCCCCCCCCAACCCCCCCCCCCCCCACTGTCCTTAACTTTCAGAAAACCAGGCTTTCTTGATTCTTATCTCCCTGGCGGGTCAATGTGCCTTTCCTCAACTCTCCAAGATATAAACATCAGTGCTCCTCAAGATAAGTTCAACCTCTTGCTGATCCTGGAGGATGCGGTCTGTTAGAATGGCCACAAGCATCTTCAGGATGTGGCATTGTGGCCACAACACGGGCTTGGATTTAGATGCCCAGAGCTGTGTGACATTGGGCAAGTTGCTCAACCTCTCTCTGCTTCCGTTTCCTCATCTGCGTAATGGAGATAATGGTATTTATCTCATAGAGTTGTATTTGAGTATATGCAAAGGACTAAGAAAAGTGGTGCATACTAATTGTTTCACAAATATTAGGTGGGTTTTTTTGTTTGTGTTGTTTTGTTTTTAAGATTTTACTTTCAAGAAATCTCTACACCCAATGTAGGGCTTGAAGTTACAACCCTGAGATCAAGAGTCGCATGTTCTACTGAATAAGTCAGCTGGGAACCCTGGATGTTAGGTATTTTTATCTTTTCCCCAAACTTACTCTTCTTTTTTTTTTTTAAGATTATTTATTTATTCATTTATTTGACAGACAGAGATCACAAGTAGGCAGAGAGGCAGGCAGAGAGAAGGAAGCAGGTTCCCTGCTGAGCAGAGAGCCAGGTGTGGGGCTCAATCCCAGGACCCTGGGATCATGACCCGAGCCGAAGGCAGAGGTTTTAACCCACTGAGTCACCTAGGCACCCCCCAAACCTACTTTTCTTCTTGTCTTGGTGAATAGCACCACAACCCAAGCCAGTATTCCTGGTAGTTACCCATAATTCCTCCCTTTTGCTTCTAATCCATTTCTAACTGCTGACTGAGTCCCCAAAATGCTGCTTCCTTAATATCTCCCACATGCATTACCTTCTCACCAGTCCCTAGCATAGCTTTAGTCCAGAATTTATCTTCTCTCCCCAGGATCGCTATAGTCCTAGTAAGTTTTTCTGACTCCAGTTTTGTGCCTCTGGTCTACCCACTCAATGGCTACATTTCTAAATGGTCCAGAGGCTGGGGGAAGGACAAAAGGGGAAAATGTTCTAGACAAGGGTACCTGGGTGGCTCAGTCAGTTAAGTGTCCGACTCTTGATCTCAGCTCAGGTCATGATCTCAGGGTTGTGAGTTTAAGCCCTTCACTGAGCTCTACCCTGGGCATAAAGCCTACTTATAAAACAAAAAAATATCCTGGAAATGAACAATGGTCATTGTTGCACAACATTGTATATACTCAATGTCACTTTAAAATGGTTATAATGGGGCTGCCTGGGTGGCTTAGTCAGGTAAGTGCCTGCCATAAGCCTAGGTCATGATCCCTGGGTCCTAGGATTGACAGCCTGCCTACTCAGCAAGAAGTCTGCTTCTCCCTCTCCCTCTACCCCTCTCCACTGCTTGTTCTCTCTCTCTCTCTCAAATAAATGAATAAAATTTTTAAACAGTGTAAATAAAATAAAATGGTTAAAATGGTAAACTATATATTTTAATACAAAAATATTTAGATCAGGGGCACCTGGGTGGCTCAGTGGGTTAAAGCCTCTGCCTTTGGCTCGGGTCATGATCTCAAGGTCCTGGGATCAAGCCCCGCACTGGGCTCTCTGCTCGGCAGGGAGCCTGCTTCCTCCTCTCTCTCTGCCTGCCTGCATACCTATGATCTCTGTCTGTCAAATAAATAAATAAAATCTTTTAAAAAAATATTTAGATCACCAAAGAGAGTTAAAAAAAAAAACAAACCCTTACTTAGTGGGGCGTGTGGGTGGCTCAGTCGGTTCAGCAGCTGGCTCTTGATTTTGGCTCAGGTCATGGTCTTGGGGTCCTGGAATTGAGCCCCACATCAGGCTCTGTGCTCAGCAGGGAATCTGCTTGAGATTCTCTCTCCCTCTCTCTCTGCCCTCCCCCCATTCACATGTGCTCGTGCCCTCTCAAATAAATAAATTCTTAAAAAAAAAAACAACAACCCTTATTTAGTACCTATCACCTAGTAGGTGCTCAGTATAAATGGAAAAAGATACTGGAAACTCCCAGTGAAGCTATTCAAATATCCCCCAGCAAGCAGGTACTGGCATGTAGCTGGCAAATCATCTGGGAGATGGAAGCCTCTGGAAACTTTCTTCTTCTCTTGACAAGACAGCCAGGAGTTGGCAGCAAGAGGGAAACTACCTGTTCCCTACCCCTCAAATCCAAGAAACCAGAACTGAGCCCCATCCCTTTTGATTTGAACCCTGATAGGAGAAAGGGTGAAGGAGAAAGAAATCGATGAGACATGGAAATAATTAGGGGGAAATGCCAGCTAGCCCAAGAGGAGAGTGGGGACTGAGAAACTTACTTTCTCTCTCCCTTGAAAGCTGGAGGGGAGAAAAGTTCTCAACAATATGAGTGAATAAGGGTAGAAGTTTCTGGTTGTCAGGGGTTTAAGGCAATGGATGAGAACATAGTCTCCCAGAACTTTGAAAATGGAGCAGAGATCTCTGTGCAGGCCAGAGTTTTTCAACCTCGGCACTGACATTTAAAAAAAAAATTACTTATTTATTTGAGAGAGAGAGAGAGCACACAAGCAGGGGGAATGGCAGAGGGAGAGGGAGAAGCAGGCTACCCACTGAGCAGGGAGCCTGACACGGGGCTTGATCTAAGGACCCTGGGATCATGACCTGAGCCAAAGGCAGACGCTTAACCCACTGAGCTACCTAGGTGCTCCAGCCCTGACATTCTGGACAGGATAATTCTACACTGTAGGGGACTGTCCTGTGCATTGTAGACTGTTTAGCAACCTCTCTGGCCTCTGTTCAGTGGATACCAGGGGTGTCCAACCCCCAAGTCATGACAATCAAGAATGTCTCCATCGCCAAATGTCCTCTGGGGAACAAAACTGCTCCCCACTGAGACCCACTGGTCTAAGCTTAACCAAGCATTTTCTTGCTTTGTGGCTGAGAATGGAGTTGATGTTTAGATTCTAGGATCCAAAAGGGAAAACTCCGAAAGGGATACACAAGATGCTGTGACCAGCATCTTCAGGGAGAAGACCCTAGGCCCCGTATCGTAGGAAATGGAGGTGCTCCAGCCAGCCACCAAGGTCAGAGTCAGAGTCAGGGGTAATGAATCCTCAGGTTTGGGGCAGCAACCGGCCTTCTACAAACTGGCACCACTGCTAGGTCAGATCTTCTGGGGTTGAGGTAGACAGCTCCCAGACTCCTCTGGGCCTTCCTCGAAGCCACACAAATCATAGAAACCTGCAAGAAGAGCCAAGGCCTGGAGATATTTTCAGCTCCAAATCTCAGAGTATCTGCTCCCTCCCCGGGGTCCTAGAACACAGGGCTGGACGGTGGCCCCGATGGAAGTTTCCTTAAGTTTCTCTAGTCCCAAGTCAATATTATAGACTTTTCCTTTTGTCTCAGGCTCCCATGTGGCTGGGCTGATACTGTTACGGACCCTGTTTTTATAGAAAATGTTATCATTTTGTTCAGTGTAGGGTTTTTTTTTTTGGCATTAGTTTTAATTTTTAAATATATTGCAGTAAAATATTCTTTATCTGGATTATCGAGTGTTTTGGCATCTCTTAAATTTTGTGCACTCACCTGACTCTCTCTTCCTGGCCCTGCTCACTGGGTCCCCAACAGGACAGCCCACGAGGCACATTATGAATGCACAGGTCACAAACGGAAGCCCACAGGCCGAATTCTGCGCATAAATGTGTTTCGTTTGGCTCGCACTGTGTTTTGAAAAATATCTTGATTTGTTGCCAATTTTTTTAAGTGGAGAGAATCCCATAAAAATCCACACTTCTGGCTTCTTTTGAAAAATTGGGTGATCTTCATACCATGCACCATAGCTGGTGGGACCCAGTGAGTGGCTTCCATTTAGGGTAGGGGTGCTGCCCTTCCCCCAGCCTCTGGCACGGGAGCTCGCTTGTTCCTGCTCACAAGAGCCCACTATCAAATCTCCAGGGTGAGCTGTTGAGCATGGCCATTACAAAAAGTCAAATTCTATAAGCTTGTGATGCCTGGGTGGCTCAGCTGGTTAAGTGTCTGCCTTCAGCTGAGGTCATGATCTCGGGGTCCTGGGAATGAGCCCCACATTGGGCTCCCTGCTCGGCGGCCGTCGGGACTTAAGATGTTTATGGAGAAAATGTTAATAATGTGTCAAGTCTGTAGCAGTTACATTATGACTCACAGGACAATCTGAGGAAATAGTCTTCTGTATTTGAAAACTATGATGAAGTTCAGCAAAGAAATCAGCCAGTCACTGACTAAGGCCTGAAGTTCAGACAAGAATCTTCAGTGTTCCACTTTCACCCTGTGCCTTAGCTTAGGTCATCCAGGGGTGCCTGGCTGGCTCAGTTTGTAGAGTGTGTGACTCTTGAGCTTGGGGTTGTGAGTTTGAGCTCCACCTTGGTTGTAGAGATGACTTAAAAATTAAATCCTTAAAAAAAAACAACCCTTGAGGCGCCTGGGTGGCTCAGTGGGTTAAAGTATCTGCTTTCGGCTTAGGTCATGATCTCGGGGTCCTGGGATAGAGCCTCACATTGGGCTCTCTGCTCAGTGGGGAGCCTGCTTCCCCCTCTCTCTCTGCCTGCCTCTCTGCCTACTTGTGATCTCTGTCTGTCAAATAAATAAATAAAATCTTAAAAAAAAACTTATAAAAAAAACCCCACAGAAACTAGGGGCGCCTGGGTGGCACAGTCAGCTGAACATCTGATTCTTGGTTTTGGCTCAGATCATGATGATCTCAGGGTCACGGGATCGAGCCCCATGTTGGGGTTTGAGATTCTCTGCCCCTCCTGCTCATTCTCTCTCTCTCTCTCAAAAAAATGAAATAAAATAAAATAAATCTTAAAGAACATACAAATGTTCATGTCAAAACTATACTAGGTAATCAGCTGTAACCTAAGGTTGGTTACTGATGATGAGTGGTCCTCAAAATGAAAACATTTTGTAGAAATCAATTGGCTCTATGGAATTTACATCAAAGATTATTATACTTTTATCTACTTATGCATTCCTTATGTAAATAAAAAAGTTTAATAAACTTATGTATATGTATACACCTTTCCAGAGAGCCAGTTTTTTTAATTAATTGATTTATTTTTTTAAATAAACATATACTGTATTTTTATCCCCAGGGGTACAGGTCTGTGAATCGCCAGGTTGACACACTTCACAGCACTCACTATAGCACATGCCCTCCCCAATGTCCATATCCCCACAACCCTCTCCCATCCCCCCTCCCCCCAGCAACTCTCAGTCTGTTTTTTGAGATTGAGTCTTTTATGGTTTGTCTCCCTCCCAATCCCACCTTCTTTCATTTTTTCTTTTCCTACCCCCCAAACCCCCCACATTGCATCTCCACTTCCTCATATCAGGGAGATCATATGATAGTTGTCTTTCTCCGATTGACTTATTTCACTAAGCATAATACCCTCTAGTTCTATCTACATCATCGCAAATGGCAAGATTTCATTTCTTTTGATGGCTGCATAGTATTCCATTGTGTATATATACCACCTCTTCTTTATCCATTCATCTGTTGATGGACATCTAGGTTCTTTCCATAGTTTGGCTATTGTGGACATTGCTGCTATAAACATTTGGGTGCACGTATCCCTTCGGAGCACCATGTTTGTATCTTTAGGATATATACCCAGTAGTGCAATCGCTGGGTCATAGGGTAGCTCTATTTTCAGTTTTTTGAGGAACCTCCACACTGTTTTCCAGAGTGGTTGCACCAGCTTGCATTCCCACCAACAGTGTAGGAGGGTTCCCCTCTCTCCACATCCTCGCCAGCATCTGTCATTTCTTGACTTGTTAATTTTAGCCATTCTGACTGGTGTGAGGTGGTATCTCATTGTGGCTTTGATTTGTATTTCCCTGATGCCGAGTGATGTGGAGCATTTTTTCATGTGTCTGTTAGCCATCTGGATGTCTTCTTTGCAGAAATGTTTGTTCATGTCTTCTGCCCATTTCTTGATTGGATTATTTGTTCTTTGGGTGTTGAGTTTGCTAAGCTCTTTATAGATTTTGGATACTAGTCCTTTATCTGATATGTCATTTGCAAATATCTTCTCCCATTCTGTCAGTTGTCTTTTGGTTTTGTTAACTGTTAACTGTTTCCTTCGCTGTGCAAAAGCTTTTGATCTTGATGAAATCCCAATAGTTCATTTTTGCCCTTGCTTCTGTTGTCTTTGGTGATGTTCCTAGGAAGAAGTTGCTGAGGTTGAGGTCAAAGAGGTTGCTGCCTGTGTTCTTCTCAAGAATTTTGATGGATTCCTTTCTCACATTGAGGTCCTTCATCCATTTTAAGTCTATTTTCGTGTGTGGTGTAAGGAAATAGTCCAATTTCATTTTTCTGCATGTGGCTGTCCAATTTTCCCAGCACCATTTGTTGAAGAGGCTGTCTTTTTTCCATTGGACATTCCTTCATGCTTTGTCGAAGATTAGTTGACCATAGAGTTGAGGGTCTATTTCTGGCAGAGAGCCAGTTTTTAAATGATTGCCAGCACACGGTTGCTGTTGGCATCTGTGCTGGAATTCCTCCTCTAAAGTTTCTGGACTGGGGCACCTGGGTGGCTCAGTGGGTTAAGCATCTGCCTTTGGCTCAGGTTATGACCTCAGGGGCCTGGGATCGAGTCTGCATTGGGCTCCCTGCTCAGCGGGGAGTCTACTTCACCCTCCCCCTCTCTCCCTCCGCCCACTCATGCTCTCTCTCTCTCTCACTCTCTCTCAAATCATCCCAGAACTTTTTATTTATAGCTGGGCAATTTCCACCCAGAATAAAGGCCTCTTAGGGTGCCTGGCTGGCTCGATCATGTTAAGCCTCTGCTTTGGGCTCAGGTCATGATCTCAGGGTCCTGGGATCGAGCTTCAGGTTGGGCTCCCAGTTCAGCAAGGGAGTCTGCTTCTCTCTCTCCCTCTGTCCCTGCTCCTGTACTCTCTCTTCCCCTGACTCTCTCAAATAAGTAAATAAAATTTTACAGAAGAAGAAGAAGAAGAAGAAGAAGAAGAAGAAGAAGAACAAGAACAAGAACAAGAACAAGAACAAGAACAAGAAGAAGAAGAAGAAGGAGATGAAGATGATTCTGCAGCCTTGTTTTAAAAACAGCACCAGTGGGGCGCCTGGGTGGCTCAGTGGGTTAAGCCTCTGCCTTCGGCTCAGGTTATGATCTCAGAGTCCTGGGATCAAGCCCCACATTGGGCTCTCTGCTCGGCAGGGAGCCTGCTTCCTCCTCTCTCTCTCTCTGCCTGCCTCTCCACCTACTTGTGATCTCTCTCTGTCAAATAAATAAATAAAATCTTAAAAAAACAAAAAAGAAAAAAAAACAGCACCAGCTCCGGGCCAGTGAGGTCTGGGCTTGAAGTCAGAGAGAAAAAGAAACTTCTGTTTTGGTTATCTGTCACTCTCAGCTGAATCCAATCCTAACAGACATACATATGTACGCAGACACATTCCCAATATGCAGTGTACACAGAGTCCACAAGACCCAGGAGGGTAGACAGACACTGAAATCTCACAGGATTAGGAGTATCCACTTGGATTCATTCATTCAACACACCAAGTTCATAGCTGTCTTTCCCAAAGCTCCTACCTCACTCTTTTTTCCCCCATCATAGCGCTTCCCATGATCTGTTACAATTACCCATTTTCTTGTCCATCTCACCCTGACTCTGCTCATCTCTGGGACCATGTCTGTTTTGTCCATCCTCAATCACTTAGAACCATGTACGGGGGCATTGGGAGGTGGGGGGATGCTTGGGTGGCTCAGTGGGTTAAAGCCTCTGCCTTCTGCTCAGGTCATGATCCCAGAGTCCTGGGATGGAGCCCCGAATCCAGCTCTCTGCTCAGCGGGGAGCTGCTTAAAAAAAAAAAAAAAAAAGAACCATGTATGGGAACTCAATGAATATTTGACCAGTTTGCATCTTTTTTTTTTAAATAAAAATTTTATTTATTTAACAGAGAGATAGAGAAAGAGCACAAGTAGGCAGAGTGGCAGGCAGAGGGAGAGGGAGACGCAGGCTCTCTGCTGAGCAGAGAGCCCCATACGGGGCTCGATCCCAGCACCCTGAGACCAGGACCCAAGCCGAAGGCAGCCACTTAACCAAATGAACCACCCAGACGCCCCTGGCCAGTTTGCAACTTACAGCCTGCAGGTGACGCCTTGGATGGCTGGGGACTGGAGACTGAATGAAGAGCAGTAAGACTGGTTAGGAGTCTGTCAGGCGCCTGGACATGATGAATCCCCAGACTGAGGTGCCAGGAGTAGGGACAGGGATGGAACAGAGAGAGAGCAGGTGATGGGATTGACGGGCTTTGGTGATGACAAGTGAGAGAGAGGCAGGAGTCAAGATTGGCACCCAGATTTCCAATCCGAGTAATGGAATAATAAACAGTGAACCCCCTCCCAATAAATAAATAAATAAATAAGTAGATAGTGGCACCGTTTGCTGAAAGAGAAAATACAAAAGGAAAGTAGACAACCGAGACCAAGGTAATGAGCTCAGCCTGGGCACTCTGTGTTCCCAAGCCTGGGAGACATCCAGGTAGAGTCATGCTTGAAGTAGGTGGACACACAGAGCTGGACAGACCGAAAGGTAGGTAAAGACACGAGCTGCCCGTTCAGAAACATTCCCACCTGTGCACATTCATCGTTCGTTTAAAAGTATTGGAAGAAGCAGGGTCCAAGGCAGGGCCCTGGGATGGAGGTTGGTGGACCACATTCCCATCTCCACTATAACCTAATACATCATCTTGAGCAAGAGACTCTGCCTTTCCAGCTTATAATTTTTGGCTTTGTTGTAAAGATGAGAGGAGTGCCTCGGACCTGTTTCCTTCCAGCTCTCCCATGCCATGAGCCTTAGTTAAATATTTGAAATATTTGAAGATCTACTCTGTGCAGGTGATTAGGCTAGACACTGACCCCATTCCTGCTGCTCCCTAAAACCGAATCAACAACAATAAATAGAAGGTCGGGGGTCCCTGGCTGGCTCAGGTGGTAAGAGCAGGCAACTCTTAATCTCGGGGTTGTGAGTTCAAGTCCCTTGTTGGGTGCAGAGAAAGTTGCAGAAGGAGCCTGGTAGACGAAGCTTCTTATAAGTCCCCTACCCCGACTCCTACCTGTTCTTCCTTTTTCTCATTCCTTGAACCCATGTATCTGTCCACCCAAAAGGCCAGCAGGCTCACCTCTGGTCTCTGGGCTCCTCCAGCCATTCCTTGTCTGACCCTCTTCTCTCTCCCTGCTAACGGCCATTTTTCTCCAAGACCATCTGGGAATAAAAGTGATCTGAATTTCTTACATTTGTGTCACACATGACATTTCTACTTTCTCCAGTATAAATGATCACAGGAACCATGTAGTAGGTGGTGGGCCAGGCTTGGAAAGCCCTGGGATGAAGAAGCCATGGGCCCTGCCCTCCCCTGAAAAAGCCGGGAAGAGAATTAGCAATAAAGGCTGATAGGATACAATCAAACAGGGGCTGTAGGAACCTCACAGGAATCCCACTGGCACTACAGAGTGGAGTGTGTGTGTGTGTCTGTGTGACTGCGTGTTCAGAATGATACTCCAAACACTATGAAGTTTCCCTGCACCATCAGACTGGAAAGGATCTCCCAGACCAGTTAGTTCCACTCCCTCATTATATATGCATAGAAACCAGGCCCAGGGAAGTTAAGTGACCTGCTCAACGACACACAGCTATTGAGAGCGGCAAAGCCTTACCTGAGATCGTTTCCCAAACCTCTTCTGGTTCTCACCCATCATGCTTTTGCCACCTCACCATACTCCCTCTTGATTATTCAATAATCATATTTTAAGCTTCACGAATGCCACGATACTGCCAGGCACCACGCTAAGCTCTCTACGAAGATTGTCTTATTTGTGACTCACAGCAATTCTAAGAGCAAAGCGTGTTTTTATGATCTACCACGATAACATTGGGTCTTGGGTTAACTGGCCTGCTCAAGGTCACCCAGATAACATGTGAAAAAGTCAGTATTTGAATACAGGTAGTCTGAATTGAGAGCAGTGTGCATGAAAGAAAGAAAGAGAGAGAGAGAGAAAGGAAGGAAGGAAGGAAGGAAGGAAAAGAAAGAAAGAAAGACAAAGAAAGAAAGAAAGAAAGAATTACTAGGCAACTTTAGTTAACATACAATTCCCAGACCCTACCCCCAGAAAGTCCGGCTGAGTAGGTATAGGGCAAACAAGCTGCAGACTACATTTACATCACACATGCTAGGTAATTATGACTTGGTGGTCCTCGGACCACACCTGAAAAACCCAATTGTCCTTGTATCTTTTTTCTAAATTCAGAGTTATCTGGCAGAGAGCCCTTCCCTTCCCTGGGACCCTGGGCCCTCCCCTCCCGCCAACAAGGAACTGGCTTTGGGAGATGCCAAGTGAGGGTGCTCTAGGGACAGACATGTGCCCCCTGGTGGTCAGAGATTAGGAGCCCAGAGCTGCAACCCAGAGGCCCCCCACCAACAGCACACACGTGAATTTTCCCACAATTCCGTTCAGCCAATGCTACAGAGGAGCCACTATGTACCAGCACTGAGCCGGCGGAGCACAGGGTGCCCCCGAAAGAAACAAGACTTTTAGAAGCAGAATTCTTCAAGGTGATTGGTCCGAAGGCATTCATTCATTGCAAGCTACAGTTGGGCAAATTTCATTGGTCCGAGTAGTCCTATTTGACCATACATGGCTCTGTGATTTAGGTCTTTAGGAAGGCTGTCAAAGAATTTTTTGAAAAAGGCTGAGCCCATGCTCTGGAATGAGAACACAGGCACGCATTTTCAGGGCACACGAAGAGCCCAGGCTCTGTGCTCAAGCAGCTGCTGATCTGTCCTGCAGGTCCTGGGACCCTGGGGTGGTGCCTGTGTCTTTCTGGGTAACAAGTTCATCACCTGAAACCTGAAACAATATTAATGGCTCCCTCCTAGGGTTGTAATGAGGATGAAATGGGCCCTTAGAACCCATGTGCCTGGCACATGGTACAAGCTCACGAAATTGTAGTAGTGTTGATATACTTAGTAGTTAGAGACCATGAAGTATAAGAGATACAAACCAGAGTTCTGATATCAGTCTTGATTTATTCTCCTTGAAAGGGAACAGTACTAGTTCTCAGTCCTGCGTAGTCCAGGGACAAAATCTACTCTCATTCTGAATTCTCTGCTATGTGTCCACAGACATGAGGGTTGCTCCTGACTGCTGGCAGGAGCGTGAATTAGGATGACAGCTTTGGGAAACCATCTGGTGGTGGCTGCTGGCACCGAGCATCGTATGACCCAGCACTTCTGCCCGGGTGTGTTCCCCAAAGAAACACATATAGACCTTAACCAAGCACTTATGTAAGAATGGCTATAGCAATACTGTTTATGATAACCCCAAAGTGGAAACAACATAAATGTTTATTGATACTAGAATGAATTTTTAAAAAACGTGGTATTTCATAGACGAGAATACCTTACAGCAATGAGAACTATAATTACATGCAATGACCCAGGAGAATCTCACAAATATAATGATGAGAGAGAAAAAAAACAGACTCTGAGTGGTTAAGGGGCACTTGGGTGGCTCAGTCAGTTATGCATCTAACTTGGCTCAGGTCATGAAATCGGGATTCTGGGATCGAGTCCCGCTTCGGGCTCCTTGCTCAGCCCTGAGTCTGCTTCTCCCTCTGCCCCTCCCCAGTCCCTGCTCATACTTGCTTTCAAATAAATAAAATCTTAAAAAAAAAAAAAAGGCCAGATTCTGAGGAATACCTACCATATGATTCTGTATATATAGAGAACAAGATGGTCAAAATGAACCTAATGCTGCTAGAAATAGGAATAGTAGTTACCTTCCAGAGAACAGAAGTGTTGTGCCCAGAGGGAGTCTGAAGAGGCTTTGGTGGGGACTGCCAGTACGTTCTTTATCTTGATCTGTGTGGCAATTATACAAGTGTGCACACTTTATAAAAACCATCAGTTTACGCACTTTTTTTTTTTTTAAAGATTTAACTTATCTATTTGACGAAAGAGAGATCACAATAGGCAGAGAAGCAGGCAGAGAGAGAGGGAAGCGGGCTCCCTGCTGGACAGAGAATCCAATGCAGGGCCCGATCCCAGGACCCTGAGATCATGCATGACCTGAGCTCAAGGCAGAGGCTTAACCCACTGAGCCACCCAGGCACCCCTCTATGCACGTTTCTATAAGTATGTTAGATTTCAATAATAAAGCGGACCTAAGAAACTCCTGATGGTCCCTCATGACCCGTCACAGAATACACTCAGATCCCGCTTATACAAGCTGAAGCCCAGCATTCTGTAGGGTATCAGAAGCAGGAATAGAATGTCCCTCTGGGGATGAGAGATGCGGCCTCAGGTCCATGAGTTGGAATGAGCTTTCCTGCTCGGAATCAAGAATGAAAGGGCTGTCTTGTAGATAAAAACGGTTTCTAGGAACACTGCACCAGCGGGCCATGGAACACAGCAAGAGAGCTCAATGCGGGTGGAAAGAGCAGGGCTCTAACACTGCCCATCTCAGAGCTAGCAACTGTGCACCTGCTACATGCTTGTCGTTTGAGAACCCCAGTCCAAGAAATTAGCAAAAACTGGTCCAGAAGTAGTGAAACTTATAGAACACTAGCATAAAGAAACACAAAATAACCTCAACGGGAATTCCTCCAAAGAATGAACAAGACCTTGCCCCGTGAAGAAACAAGTAAATAGAGGTAAATGTCATGACAGAGAGATGGCAGAGGCAATGAATGAGAAAATTTGTAACCCAGGATTTATAAGTAAAGGACAATCTGAAAAAAATGTTTCAGTTCACGAAACACAAAGAAAGCTAATTTAAATAACCATGTTTAAGGGAGTCTGGGTTGCTCAGATAGTTAAGCGTCTGCCTTTGGCTCAGGTCATGATCCCAGGGTCCTGGGATCGAGCCCCACATCGGGCTCCCGGCTCAGCAGAGAGCCTGCTTCTCCCTCTCCCTCTGATGCTCCCTCTGCTTGTTCTCTCTCTTTGTCTCTGTCAAATAAATAAATAAAATATTTAAAAAAAAGTTTGATAGATTGAATAGTTAACCAGATCCTACTAAAGAGTATATTAATGAATTACAAGACAAATGTGAGGAATTATTCAAGATGTGGTATAAAGAGATATGGAGATAGAGAATAAGAGATTTTAAAAGACATGGGGTATGGAAGTAGAAGCTCCAAATAGGAGTTCAGAGGGGAAAAAATTGACAAGAGTGGAAGAAAGAGGCAGTATACAAACTGGAAATGGTAGAGAAGTTTCATGAACGGAAGAAAAGCATGAGCTGACACCAACTGAAGAAGCACAAATCCTGAGTAGAAGTTTTTTTTTTTTTTAAAGATTTTATTTATTTATTTGACAGACAGAGATCACAGGTAGGCAGAGAGGCTTTGGGAAACCATTCAGAGAGGAAGTGAAGCAGGCTCCCGCTGAGCAGAGAGCCCGATGCGGGGCTCGATCCCAGGACCCTGGGATCATGACCTGAGCCGAAGGCAGAGGCTTTAACCCACTGAGCCACCCAGGTGCCCCCTGAGTAGAAGTTTTAAGTCCATGTCTGATCCATCCCGTGGAATTGCAGAGTATCAAAGAGACATAGAAAATCTTAAAAGCTACAAAAGAGAATAGACTACTTACAGAGGAACAATATTCAGATGGATGGTGGATTTCTCATCATCGCTGCTCTTTCCGGAAGAAAATGACATGAAACTAGCAAGATACTGAAGGAAATAACTGTCAACCAAGAATTTTATTTCCAGCTATCCTTACATTCAAAAGTGAGGGTAGTGGGGTGTCCGGCTGGGCTGTCAGAACATGTGACTCTTGATCTTGAGGTTGTGAGTTCAAGCCCCACACTGGGTACAGTGAATACTTAAAAATAAAATCTAAAAAAAAAAGGGTGAAATAAGTTGTTCTTAGACATAAAAGATTTTTTAAAAATTTTGCTTATTTATTTGAGAGAGAGAGAGAGAGTGAGAGTGAGCACCAGTCAGGGGAGAGGAAGAGGGAAAGAGAGAATCAGACTCCCCATTGAGCGTGAGGCCCAGTTCAAGGCTCCATCCCAGGACCTTAGGATAGTGACCCGAGCCAAAGGCAGACTCTTAACCGACTGAGTCACCCAGGTGCCCTGACATACAAAGATTTTTAGAGTGTATTACTTATGGAAATTTGCTGAGGGTGCCTGGGTGGCTCATTCGGTTAAACATCAGCCTTTGGGTCAGGTC
The DNA here is from genome assembly GCF_010015895.1 of Lontra canadensis. Lineage (NCBI taxonomy): Eukaryota > Metazoa > Chordata > Mammalia > Carnivora > Mustelidae > Lontra > Lontra canadensis. The sequence goes on along the minus strand of NW_022631198.1, from coordinate 1,219,037 downwards.
ATGGTCCCAGATTACCGGGATCGCGTCCCGCATCGGGCTATGGCTCTGCAGGGAGTCTGTTTCTCCCTCTGACCTTACTTCCTCTCATGCTCATTCTCTTTCAAATAAAATAAATAAAATCTTCAAAAATAAAAAAAAAAGAAATTTGCTGAAAGAACTATTGAAGGATTACTTTAGTAACAAGGAAGAAAAACCCAGGAGGAAGGAATAAAATGCAAGAAAGAATGGTAGTAAATAAATTAGCAAATTTAAATATATATCAATTACTAAAAAAGCAAAATAAAATAAGGAACTGAACGATAACATAGAGGATGGGAATGGGAAGTTTAGAGTTAAGAGCTTTATCTTATTCAGAAGGATAGAGGAGCTGGACACTTTTAAGATGAAAGTGTAATTATAAAAACACCAGAAATAGAATGCATACCTTTCAAACCAATGGAGAAAAAAAGAGAATTTAAAGAATTCGGTCAGAAGATAGGAGTGGTGGGAAGAGGCACAGAAAATCAAGACACAAAGACACAAAGTAAGATTGCAAATTATTGGACATTTACTATGGATATTATACAGTCTACAGAATGAGAGAACGTGATCTGCCCATATCAACATGGACAGATTTCAAGAATATAATGTTGAAAGAAGAAAGTGATTTGCAGAATTTGTGTCATGTACATTTACATGTACACAACTTACATGTACATTTTAATGTGTTTTTTTGCAAATGCACACAAGAACTATACATATGTTTTCTAAATATGTAGTAAAAATATACAAACAGAGATGGAGGGCATACATACCAACTTCAGGATTGTGGTTGCCTCTGAGGAGGGGAAGGGGGAATAAGACTAGGGAGAAGTACAAAGAAATCTTCCATTCTATCAATAAGATTTATTTCAAAAAGAAAAAAGATCAGAAGCAAATATGACAAAATGTTAACTATTGTTAATTATGGCTGGTAAGTCATGAGGTTTGGCTGTTGGAGGCTACTGGAAAATTTCTTCCTTGCTTTTTGGAAAGCCACAGGAAGCTACTCTTTCTCTCTCTCTCCTGATGGATGTGAACAATGAAGCACACAGCCCCAATTGCTACTGGAAAACATCCAACAATCATGAAAGCAACAAGGCTTAGAATGAAGCCAACACTAAAATCAGTAGAACAGAGATGGAAAAAACCCAGGCCATTGAAACATTATTGGATCCACCAAGTCTGAAGATTACCTTACTGCATTATTGTTTGTTAAATAAACGAAATAATTTTCTTCTTGTCCCAGCATAAGTTTGCATTATTAGGGTTTTCTATTACTTGCAGATAAACTTATGGTAACTAATAGAGTGTGGATGCAGAAGCAAGGATTTATAGAGCTACTGGGGAGGTAGGATTATCAAGATTCAGCCAAAGACTGGCTATGACGGTGAGAAAGAGAGAGAAGTCAAGATTGATTCTCTAGTTTTTCACTTGGGTAACTGTGGAGGGTGGTGCCGTCTCCGAGATAGGGAAAATCAGAGGAAGAACAGGTTGAGGATGGGGGGGTGACAGGAGAGATAATCTGAACAGCTTGGCTATATTGGGCTTGAGGAACTGATTGGAAACCATCTCACCGGAGATGTCCAGGAGGTAGCCAAATACTCAAAACTGGAATTAAATAATGAGTGTCTCCCCAAAACTCATGTCCACCTGTAATCTCAGAATGTGACCTTATTTGGAAATAGGGTCATTGTAGATGAAATTACGTAAATTGAGATGAGATCTTATTGGATTAGAAGGGACCCTAAATCCAGTGATTGGTGTCCTTCTTCAGAGGCCATGGAAAGACACAGAGAGACACATGGAGAACACCATGTGAAGACAGAGGTAGGGCCTGGGGTGATGAATCTATACCCCAAGAAATGCTAAGACCTGCTGGCAACTACGAGGAGCCATGAGAGAGGCATGGGACTGTCTGCTTCAGAGGCTCCAGAAGGAACCAACCCTACTGACGCTTAGATTTAAGACCTCTTGCCTAAAGAACTCAGAGAAAGTTAAGCATACGCTGTGTTAAGCCAAGGTCATGGGAACTTGGACAGTAGCCCTAGGAAACTAATACCAAGAGAGATGTCTGAATTTGAAATATAGATTTGAGAGTTATCATCATAAAGTGGTTGTTGAAGTCTTGGGAATAGATGAGATTAACCAAGGAACGTGTAGAATGAGAAAAGAGGGGCATAAGAAGTAAGTCAATCAGAGAAAGACAATTATCATATGATCTCTCTGATATAAGGAATTGGAGAGACAGGGCGGGGGTTTGTGGGAGGTAGGGAAGGGAAAAATGAAACAAGATGGAATCGGGAGGGAGACAAACCATAAGAGACTCTTAATCTCCGGAAACAGAGGGTTGCTAGGGGGTGGGGGTCAGAGGGATAGCGTGGTTGGGTAATGGAGGGTACGTGCTATGGTGAGTGCTGTGAAATGTGTAAGCTGGTGATTCACAGACCTGTACCCCTGGGGCAAATAATACATTATATGTTAATAAAAATAATAATAATAAAAAAAGAGGGGCTCAGTGAGTTAAGCCTCTGTCTTTGGCTCAGGTCATGATCTTAGGGTCCTGGGATCCAGCCCCGCATTGGGCTCTCTGCTCAGCAGGGAGCCTGCTTCCTCCTCTCTCTCTGCCTGCCTCCCTGCCTACTTGTGATCTCTCTCTCTGTCAAATAAATAAATCAAATCTTAAAAGAAGAAGAAGAAGAAGAAGAAGAAGAAGAAGAAGAAGAAGAAGAAGAAGAAGAAGTCGTAAGGAAGACTGCCATGGAACGAGGAGCAGGCAGGGGCAACAGAAGGGACCAAGAAGATTCAGGAGGAGCAGCAGAGAGTGGTGAGTCAGAAGTCACGGGAAAAGAGTGTTTCTAAAGAAGGACATGCTTAGTGGGACAGATATTGTAGAGAAAAAAGAGTCCACTGGGTGTGGCAATATGGAAGTCCCTGATCTCCCTGGCCAAAGCAAGGACAGAAGTCAAGGACAGTGGCAAGGACAGAAATAAGATTGCTGTTATTGAAAGTGAGAGCAGGTGGGGTGCCTGGGTGCTCAGCGGGGAGCCTGCTTCTCTCCCTCTCTCGCGTGCTTCTCTGCCTACTTGTGATCTCTGTCAAATAAATAAATTAACTTTTAAAAAAAAGAAAAAAGAAAGTGAGAGGGGGTGAAGATGTTGAAATAGTCACTATTTCTTTAAGACCTCTGGCCATGATGTGGGGAGGGGGTGATCTCCAGAAGGGGAAGATGAGTCTTGAGTGGGTTTGGGGTTTTGTTTGAGATGAATCCTGAAGCCTATTTATAGGTTGAGGGGAAAGAATCAGTAGGAGAAAGGTTAAAAATGACAGGAACAGAACACGGAGACTAAAAAACAGAAACACAAAATCTGTCATTAAAAAAAGATTTATTTATTTAATTGAGGAAGAGAGAGAGAACTCAAGCAGGGGGACGGGCAGAGGGAGAGGGAGAAGAAGCCAACGAGCATGGAGCCAATCCCAGGATTCTGAGATCATGAGGAGCCAAGATCAAGAGTCAGACACTTAACCAACTGAGCCATCCAAGTGCCCCAAACTCCATCACTGATGAAACTAGAAGACATAGTAATTTCTAATTAGATCTTTACAAATTTTTAAATTTAAATTTAATTTGATTAATATATACTGTATTGTTAACTTCAGAGGTAGAATTTAGAGATTCATCAGTTGCATATAACACCAAGTGCTCATTCCATTAAGTGCTCTCCTTAATGCCCGGCACCTGATATCCCATCCCTCCACCCACCTCCCCTCCAGCAACTCTCAGTTTGCTAGAGTTAAGAGTCTCTTACGGTTTGTCTCCCTCTCTTCTTTCCTCTTGTTTTATTTTTTTTTCCCTTCCCCTACGTTCATCAGTTTTGTTTCTTAAATTCCACATATAAGTGAAGTCATATGATATTTGTCTTTCTCTGACTTATTTCGCTTAGCATAATACCCTCTAGTTCCATCCACGTTGCTGCAGATGGGGAAGTTTTCATCCCTTTTGATGGCTGAGTAGCATTTAATTGCATATATATATATATATATATATATATATATCACATCATGTATATATATATATAGAGAGAGAGAGAGAGAGAGATGTATGTATCTCACATCTTCTTTATCCATTTGGCTGTCAATGGACATCTGGGCTCTTTCCATAGCATAGTTTGGCTATTGTGGACATTGCTCCTATAAAATTGGTGTGCACGTGCCCCTTTGAATCACTATGTTTGTATCCTTTGGATAATTACCTAGTAGTGCAATTGCTGGGTCATAGGGTAGCTCTATTTTTAACCTTTTGAGGAACCTCCATACTATTTTCCAGAGTGGCTGCACCAGCTTGCATTCCCACCAATAGTGTAGGAAGCTTCCCCTTTCTCCACATCCTTGCCAACATGGGTCATTTCCTGACTTGATTTTAGCCATTCTGACCATGTGAGGTGGGATCTCACTGTGGTTTTTGATTTGTATTTCCCTGATGCCAAGTGAGGTTGAGCATTTTTTCATGTGTCTGTTGGCCATTTGCACATCTTCTTTGGAAAACCCTCTGTTCACATCTTCTGCCCATTTCTTGATTGGATTATTTGTTCTTTGGGTGTTGAGTCTGATAAAGTTCTTTATAGATATTGGATATCTAATTAAACCTTTAAGATAAAAAGCGAGTGGGAGCTTTTGAGCAGGTGGAGCATAAGTCACTGCTCCCAAGATACCTGGATGGTTCAGTGGGTTAAGTGTCTGCCTTTAGCTCAGGTCAGGATCCCAGGGTCCTGGGTTCGAGTCCTGCACCGGACTCCTTTCTCAACAAGGAGCCTGCTTCTCCCTCTGCCTGCTGTTCCTCCTGCTTGTGTTCCCTTTCTCTCTCTCTCTGGCAAATAAATAAATAATCTTAAAAAAAAAAAGTCACCACTCCTTACATGTGGGCTGTGCACAGTGACTTTCTTCCAAACAGTACAGTATGGAAAAGAAAAAAAAAAAAAAAACTTTACAAGTAAAGAAACCTGACAAACACTACCTCGAGCCAAGTAATCAAGATTCACATCAATAGTGATAACTCATTTGATAGTATACAACCCTGATAGGATATGATGAGAATGGGCCTTTACCTCTGTGGGTCCTCCTCCCCACAACAGTTCATCCTGATCATGAGAACAACATCAGACAAATCTTTTTTTTTAATTATTTTTAAGGTTTTGCTTATTTATTTGACATTGAGCGAGAGAGCACAAGCAGGAGGAGCAGCAGACGGAGGGAGAAGCAGGCTCCTGGCTGGGCAGGGAGCCCGATGCAGGGCTCAGTCTCAGGACCCTGCAATCATGACCTGAGCCGAAGGCAGACCCTTCACCGACTGAGCCACCCAGGGGCCTCCCATCAGACAAATCTTAATTGAGGGTCATTCTGTAAAGATATCTGACCTGTACTCCTCAAAACTGTCTAGGTCATCAAAACCAAAGAGTGGGTAAGGAACTGTCACAAACAAAAGGAGCCTGAGGAGACATGAGAACTAAAATAGAAAATGGTTTTCATGCTAGAATCTTGGAACAGAAAAAAGACATTAGGGAAAAACTGAGGAAATCTCTGTAAGTATAGACTTTAGTTAATAATAATGTACTATTACCAGTTCATTAATTGTGACAAATGTACTAAACTGTTATAAGATATTAATAATAGGGAAAACTGGGTGAGGGGAGCATATGAGAATTCTCTGTACTACCCTCGTAATAATTTGGTAAATCTAAAACTATTCTGACATTTTTATTTTTTTAAGATTTTTTAAAACTTTATTTATTTGACAGACAGAGATCACAAGCAGGCAGAGAGGCAGGCAGAGAGAGAGGGGGAAGCAGGCTCCCTGCTGAGCAGAGAGCCTGATGCGGGGCTCGATCTCAGGACCCTGAGATCATGACCCAAGCGAAAGGCAGAGACTTAACCCACTGAGCCACCCAGATGCCCCATATTCTTTTTTTTTCAGGCACCCCATATTCTGATATTTGTAAAAGTTTACTTAAAAATAAAAGTGGGGGAGGGAGCTTGGGTGGCTCAGTTTGTTTAGCGTCTGACTCTTGGTCTCAGCTCAGGTCTTCATCTGAAGGTTGTGAGTTTAAGCCCTGCGTTGGGCTCCATGCCCAGCATGGAGCCTAATAGACAGATAGATAAATAGAGAGATAGAGAGATAAATAGAATGGGGACGCCTGGTTGGCTCAGTCAGTAGAGCATAACACCCTTGATCTCAGTGTTTTGAGTTGGATTCCCATGTTGGGCAAGGAGCCTACTTAAAAAAATAATAATAATAAAAGAGTGAATGGTAAATATCCCAGCCAGGATAACAGAAAAGACGGTCTAATCTAAAAGAGAGCAGTGAGAATCATACATTGGAAACATCGAAAAGGGCCTGGAATTGGGGTGCCAACTACCCCCAGGGAGGCTGGGTTACTCAAGGAGCCCCAAAAGCAGGACTTCGTGAACATCTGTAGAAAGAGTCGTTAGCTTTCAGTACCCCTACCTTCCCACCCACTGCTTGGGTAAAACCCTCCTGGAGAAAAGACTGTGTGGACTTTGAATCAGAGGGGCACCTGGAGACAGCACACCGGACACGGAGGAGGGGAGAGGTGAGCTGCTGAGCTGAGACCAGGAAGAGGAAGTGAGAGTCTAGGCTAGCACCTGTCCCCTTCCACCTGGCTCCAGAAAATGAACAGCCAGAGACATAACCATTCTCAGCAGAAACTGAACCAACCCAAGGAAAATACCTACAGATACTGATCCCAACAACAACAACAACAAAACAGGTTGACTACCTCTTATCCTATAATGGAACCTTCCTGTTGACCATCTTCACCCAGGCATCCAGCACTTCGAATCAGGTTTTCCCAATCAGCTTCCAGCCAGATTTTTCTGGAATAAGAAAGGACATCTACAGAACATCACACATTTGAGAAAAGCCTCCAACATTAAAAAAAAAAAAAAAATCAAAACAAGCAAACAGAACTAAAGGAACTCAAAGGGAATAGAGATCATGTAGGACGAAGAAGAAAACTTCAAAGAAGGAACAATATCCTCAGAGAGATCAACAAAAATATTACAGCTATGAAACAAGACTAGAATGCTTTTAAAATGAAATAATCAGAGAGAACAAAATTGGCTCTTGGACATTGAAAGCGTGATAGTTCAAATAATAGCTTCAGTCAAAGCGTTTGCAGTAGACAAAATAACAGACCTCCAAAAAGGTTCACACTCTAGCCCCCAGAACATAAGAGCATGACCCTACAGGGCAAAGGGAATTTGCAGATATGAGAAAGAAACTTGAGGTGGAGAGAGTAGGCTGGATTATCTGGGTATGTCCTTGTGAGAGAGGCAAGCAGGTAGAGTCAGAAAGACAGAGAAGCAGAGAGAGATTTGAAGAAGGGATGCTGCTGGCTCTGAAGTTAGAGGGAGGAACCCTGCACTAAGAAATGCAGGCAGGCTCCAGGAGCTGGAAAAGGCAGAATACGAGATTCTCCCCCAGAGCCTACAGAAGAAATGCAGCTCTGCCTACAGAGCTGGGAGATCCGAAATTGGTGTCAGTGGAAGCCAGGATCTTGTGATGATTTGCTAGAGCACCAGGGGGAAACTAATATCAGAGCAAAAGCTGAAATTAAGGACATCTCTTCAATGTCAGAACAAAAAGACAAAGAGAAAAATAAAACGAAATATAAGGAAGCCTGAGTATCAGTTCAGGAGGTCAAACGTCCAACCAGTAGAATTTGCAGACAAAGAGATTTGATTTTATTTTATTTTTTAATTTTTTAAATCTTCTAATCATTTTTTTAAAAGACTTTATTTATTTATTTGACAAGTAGGCAGAGAGGCAGGCAGAGAGAGGGAGGAAAGCAGGCTCCCTGCTGAGCAGAGAGCCCGATGCGATGCAGGGCTCAATCCCAGGACCCTGAGATCATGACCTGAGCCGAAGGCAGAGACTTAACCCACTGAGCCACCCAGACGCCCCGACAAAGAGATTTTAAACAGAGGTCAGAAAATGATCAGAGAAGGTGCCTGGATGGCTCAGTCGCTGGGCATCTGTCTTCAGCTCAGGTTGTGGTCCCGGGGTCCTAAGATAGAGCCTCACATTGGGCTCCCTGTTCAGCGGGGAGCCTGCTTCTCCCTTTCCCACTCACCCTTTTTGTATTCCCCCTCTTGCTGTGTCTCTGTCAAATAAATTTTTAAAAAATCTTTAAAAACAGAAAAAGAAAAAAAAAAGGAAATGATCAGAGAAACAATGCAGGAAAATTTCCCATTGAAGGAGATACATTTCTTTTTCTTTTTCTTTTTCTTTTTTTTAGGAGATACATTTCTTGAAGGTTGAGTCTACCAAATGCCCAGAAAAAATAAAGGAAAAAGATTTTCACCCAGGCAAAGCCTCAAGAAGTTCATCTTACTGGGGATTAAAAAAAAAAAAAAAGACTCCAAAAGCTTCTAGAAAGAAAATAAAAAGTCTCATACAAAGGATCAGGAATCAAAAAGGCACCACACATAAAAGACAAAGGGAAAATCTCAATTTGTAGAGAACTAGTCCTCTATACTCAGCCAAACCTTCAGTCAAACATGACCATACAAAAATACATTTTTATGCATTTTGATCTTAAAACATTCATCTCCATGCACCATTTCTCAGGATGCTATTAGTGAAGGTGCTTTACCAAATCAAATAGGTGAACGCTGAGGGGCACCTGGTTGGCTCAGTCAGTAGAACATATGACTTTTTGATCTCGGGGTCATCAGTTTGAGCCCCACGTTAGGTGGGGCTTACTTTTTAAAAATAAGAAAATAAAAACAAAAAAGTAAACTATGAGAGGAAGATACGGAATTCAACCCTGGAGTATAGCACAGGGGATTCCCAGGATGTTTGCCAAGAGAAGTCTCTGGGAAGGACCTGTGCAGCAGCATAGAAAGAATTTCTTCAGGGGCACCTGGGGGGCGCAGATAAGCCTCCGCTCTTGATTTCAGCTCAGATCATGATCTCAGGGTCATGAGATCCAGCCCTGTACTGGGCTCTGCACTCAGTGGGGAATCTGCTTGAGATTCTCTCTCTCCACCTTTCCTTCTGCCTCTCCCCCGGGATCTCAAATAAATAAATAGATCTGAAAGAAAGAAGAAAGAAAGAAGGAAGGAAGGGAGAAAGAAAGAAAGAAAGAAAAGTTTCTTCAGACTGGAGAAGAATGACAGAGACTTCCAGACAGAGTTTTCTGGGGGGGAAAATGGAGCCAACAGATGATCTGACAAGGTCGATTATGAAGAATATTGTATGAAGAGGTATTTAATGAAAACACTGGAAAACTGAACCTATGAAAAAAAATAAGTTATTTTTTAGCTCCAGGAAAAGCAAAAAATGGTTCAAAACAGGAGAAGTGGGGTGCCTGGGTGGCTTAGTCAGTTAAGCAACCGACTCTTGATCTCAACTCAGGTCTTGCTCTCAGGGTTGTGAGTTCAAGCCCCATGTTGGGCTCCATGCTGAGTGTGGAGCCTACTTTAGAAAAAAAATGTTGGGGCATCTAGGTGGCTCAGTGGGTTAAAGCCTCTGCCTTAGGCTCAGGTCATGATCCCAGGGTCCTGGGATCAGGTTCTCTGCTCAGCAGGGAGCCTGCTTCCCTTCCTCTCTCTGCCTGCCTCTCTGCCTACTTGTGATCTCTGTCAAATAAATAAATAAATTCTTTAAAAAAAGGAAAAAAAAGTTATCATGTGTTATTTGGTCCAGTAAAAAACAATATTTACAAAGTCACAGAAACAGATTCACTAAATATTGATTTAAGCAAAATTTATAATATATCTACAGGAGGGTGGGGAGGGGAAAAGAGCTAAAATCTGATCTGCCAAGATAGGAAATCAATATAAAACATCTAAAATCAGTGAGTACCAAAACAAACAAACAAACAAACAAAAAAAACACAGTTGACAGAGAGAGCCTCTAGGCAGTAGGGCTGCTGAGTTTGTAAAAAAACATTTATTATACATTTTTCATTAATATATGATTTAAGTTACCTCTACTTCTGTAATAAAATATGCGAATTACTCTTTTAAAGATTTTACTTATCTATTTGAGAGAGAAACAGAGAAAGAGAGAGTATGAGCGGTGGGGGGGGGGGTGGGGGGGAGGGGGCAAAGGGAGAAGCCGGGTCTCTGCTGGGCAAGGAGCCTGACGGAGGACTCGATCCCAGAAGCCCCTGAGCCGAAGGCAGACGCTTAACGGACTGAGCTACCCAGGAGCCCCATAAGTGAAGTTCTTAAGAAGATAGAAAAGGTGTTATCCAGGATAGGTATCAGTGAGGAGCCAGGGCAGGCGGTGAAGAAGGGAGCCTGTTGGGGTTGCAGGTACTGTAGGTTCCAGGGGCTGGCAGTGGAGAAAGGCCATGGCTGATGAAAACAGGACGTAATGTGTCCTACTGGGAGAAAAGGGAGTATAGTGGGTGAGCAGCACGAGGAGACAGAACAAAACGAAAGCATGGACATTTGGCTGAGATGTTAAAGTAATAGATATCAGAAATCCCGCTCCGGGTTTCTGTTTATGTCACACGTAGGGGAGAGACCACTTTGGAGAAATTTCAAAGGAGGTGTTTAAGAACTGATTTGATGGCTCTTAACCCTCCCTTCTTACCCCAAGGATATATAGACTTGGAGAGATGAGAGGCAGAACTTGGAGAAAGTTTATGGACAAAGCTTGTGCTGTGAACCCCACCACCCTTCGGGGGAAGGAGTGGAAAGAGTTTCACCTCAACAGAAGGAAAAGTCTCCTAGGCCCCTGGGGAAAGACTGCTCTGTGTCCCTCTTGTGAGAAATCTAGAAGTTAGATGTTGGGCTGGGCAACTGCTGAGGGGTGAGGGAAAGAATTTGTCCTGGCAAAGCACACGTGAGTGTTACCCGCAGACCGGAGGTGGGTGGTGCCTCAGAAGGAGCTGGGATGGGGCTGGACTAGATTTATTCCAATAGACGGCTTGGAGGATTGATGGGTCCTCGTCAGAGTGAGTCTAGGGCCCTAGGTGGGGGCTCTCCCGATCCACTCAGCACCCACAAGTCAGGCAGCTTAGAAGAGTTTCCAGGTACACAGTGTGAAGCATCTTACTACAGGACTGCTCTCCTCCTTCTCCCCTTCCCTCCAGCCCCGGGAGGATCAGAAACCCATGAGTAAGGGGGAAGGAAAAGAGTGTCTGTCCCCTCGTTGCAGGCTTTCTGTCTAAGGCAGGTCCTAGCTAGGGTGGCAGGGAGAAAAAGACACACCTTTGAAAGGAGATTGAAGTTTGGGTTACGACTGAATGTTCTAATAATGGAAAAGTGAGGCTGTCTTTTGTGATTGAAAGTCACCCTCCAAGTTTTTATGACCTGAAAGTGACCAGAAAACCCAAGACACTGCCCAAGTTTCCATCTGAGACAAGGGAGAGAAACTAGTGCCCCGGAAAAAAATGTACAGGAGGGGGAAGTGGGGGAAAACGAACAAACAAAACAAAGAAAAAGCACACAGGAGCAGAGCCGGTGAAAACAAAGTTGCTTCTATGGTTATTCCCCATGAGCCACGCTTGTTCATCCGAGTGAAAGGCAAGGACTCCAAAAGCCACGTGGTAAAGAATAAAGATTTTGGCGCCAAAGAGAATTGAGTTTGAAATTTGCCTCTGCCACTTCCTAGCTATGTGACCTTGGGTAAGGAACATGCCCTCTCTGAGTCTGTTTCTCCTACAGTAAGAAGAGTTAGTTAAGAGTATCTCACATGGTTATTTGGGAAGATTATATAAGAAAGCATTTGGGAAAACACTTAAAAACGTATTCTCGGGGTGCCTGGGTGGCTCAGTCGGTTAAGTGTCTGCTTTTGGCTCAGGTCATGATTTGGGGTCTGGGATCAAGCCCTGCATCAGGCTCCCTGCTCAGCAGGAAGCCTGCTTCTCCCTCTTCCACTCCCCCTGCTCGTGCTCTCTCTCTTTCTCTCTCTGTGTCAAAAAAATAAAATCTTTTAAAAATAATTATCTTCCATTCTCCTCTTTGTTATGGGATGTGGACCAGGGTATGCTAGGGAAGGTTTCCTGAAGACAGTGGCTTTTTGCACTGACTTCTCCCGAGGACGGGAGAAGCAGAGAGGGAGACAGGCATCACAGGACGGCCCAGACAAAGATGGAGGGAGACTAAGATTGGCAGAGAAAGGGCAGGACATTTGAATTTCAGATAAACAACAAATAAGCTTTTAGTATACAAAAATGTTCGGGACCTATTTACATACAACACATTCATTGTTTATCGGAAAGTCATAGTTAAGTGGGTATCCTATATTTTGATTTGCTAACCCTTGCCTTCCTCAGTGGGACCAGGTTGGGCCACTGGGCTGTGTGGAACAGAGTGGGCTTGGTGGTCGCCGGCAGGGTAAGGCCCATCCTTGTACCTGTTTTCTAAGTTTTGTGGGATTTCGCCTAGAAGACAGGACTTCAGCCACAGTGTCATGAAATTCAGTGAGACCAAACCCAGCTGAAATGCCTTTGAGCCAGCTACCTACCAAGGGAGCCCAAGAGGGAGGCTGGCCCTCCGGACAACAGTGTCCCAAGCAGGTGTGTGTCCTTTGCTCCTGGATGCAGAGGAACGGGCCCAAAGCAAGTGCTCAGAAAGAATGGGAGGCTCAGGACGCCTCCCACATTCTCTGCCAGCCCTTGTGCCTTCCCAGGCCCAGCGAGGCCCCCTATCTCTCCCCCTAGGACTAGGGCAAAATGGGTCCCCCAGAAGCAGCCCCTTGTGGGGGAGGTAGGTGCTGGATGAACGCTGACTGAGCCCTTTGCTTTGTACCCATCCTGCTTATTTCCAAACAACAGAAGTGCTGCTCAGCCGCCTGGTCAGCCCCATTATGCTCTTGCCACAAAGTGCTGAGTCCAGGGGCTGCCCTGGCCCCATGACCTCACCCCTCCTGCGCTGGGCCTCATCCTGAGAGGCTCCCTTGGCCCAGAGGCAAAGCCAGAGGTCCAAGCCATCCAGAAGATTCTACTGAGTGTCTTCCATGTGTAGGCTGCAGCCCTAGTCTTGAGGGGCTCGTAGTTTAAACGGAGCAGGTGACATTTGGAGGGCTGTCTTGTTCCCCTGAAGGGCCTCCCTCACCTTCGACTCAACAGCCCATCCTGCTGGACCGCCAGCTGCCCCTACTTCACGAGTAGGTGGGCCGAGAACACGGTTCACCATCCATGTCCCCAGTAGAGCAGGGGCCTTAGAGATTTTGACAGAATGTACTCTAAAATCAAATAAACACACGTGACAACAACAACAAAAACCCCTTGGGAAAAAAAGAAAAACTGAATGAAGGTGGTCTTCTCCAAATTCAAAGAAAATGTTCATCTGATGCATTTTTCTAAGATCTTTGCTGGCTGCTCCCACTTGTGTCTGTGAGAATCTGGCACAAGATGGTGTCTGACTTGGGGTAATCGATAACGTAGTTGACATTTATTGAGCTCTAAGTGTCTGATGCTACCCTGAGGCCTTGCTCTCCCTCCGTCCAATGGCAGTTGAGTCCAGCAGACAGTATTTTCCTAATCTACGCCGGAGAGAGAACTTGGTTACCAATATGGAGGTGATATCCGGGAAGCATAACGGTTAGCTGGAGATCTACTTCCTCAGGCTTCGTTGAGGAAAGCGGGAGGAGGACGGGCTGGGGCTGCTCATGACTCCCGCCATATTGGATCGATACTCGTAAATGGGTCGCACAATAATCCTGACTCCCTCCCCACCCCCTAGTCGCCCTATAGTTTTGTGCGTGTGTGTTTGGGCTTTTCGATCAAACATAAGAGCCCTACTTTTCTGGAAAAAGTAAAACTTGGTTCCATCAGTCTTTGTTATACTGACACTTAAACGGGACATAAAGTCCCGAATGAAGACGCTGAGAGTATTTACTTAGAGCACAAACATAACCCAAGCAGGTCAGTTGTCATGAGGGTCAGGACTATCTCAATGTTACCTCTGTGCCCCCGGGGGTACAAAGCCTCATTTATCATTGGATGTCATTCATTTATACATCCGTTCACTCAAAACATACCTATTCCGAGCTAGGAGTTATGCCCAGAACGGAAGATACAATGACAAGACAGAGGAAGTCACTGCCTTCCCAGAGCACGAAGTCCAGTGGAAGAGCCAGATAATTAAGCAATTCAGCTTTTTTCTTTTCAAATATAGCTCGAGTGATCTTTTGATAGCAACTGTGTTCACATTGTTCAAAACTCAAAAAGTACAGACAAATATACTGTGAGAAGTTTTGTCCTTTACCTGAGCCCCCAGTGTCTCAGTTGCCCTTCTTGGAGCCCAATATTTCTAGTTTTTAAAGTATTTTCTACAGCGTCACCAATGCACTTAGGGGGAGAGGTACGGGATGCCACGAGAGCACATTGCCAGTCCAGGGGGCAGGGAAAGACTGAGTGAACAAATGACCCGACAGGTGTTTTCCTAAGACCCTAATTCTGTGCAGGAATGGAGGGAGAGGTAAGGAAGAACCACCAGCCATGGACTGCTGGTCTCTTAATCCCTTGCACAGCCACCAGCCAGCCAGTGCCTACCATGATCCCCAACGCAATTCTGTCCCCTGCCAGCCATTGATCCAGACATCACCAATTAATCAAGCAGCAGAAGCATCCAGGATGGCACTCTGTGCTCCGCCTCGGACCTAGATGTTTGGAATGTTCTGCCCAGATCTGCAAATACTTGTGTCTCTATCAGAACTCGTCCCCTGGGTTTTGGTTCTCCAACCAATCTTGAGTCACAGGCTGGACCTGATTGGCAGAGAGGGATTGGGAGAACTTTCCTGGGAAAAGTTTATTCCTCTCTCCAAGCTGCTATGGAATTTTCTACAGTATCTATCACCAGAAAAAGAGGAGGGTGATAAGCGGTAATTAACCTAGAACGTGTCAGGTCGATATTATCTCCTTTTGCAGGGTTAAGAGAGGCGGATGGACTTGCCCAGAATCACCTAGCTGGTAGAGCTGGGATCTGAACCCATGTTTGCCTGTCTCAAAGCCCTCCTCACCCCTGTTTCTCACAGCAGCTGTGAAAATTGAGCAACACATCCGTCCCTCGTGGCTCCTGGGGAAATCCATGATTCCTCTGCACTCCTCTCCCCAAATGTTCTGAACCTCCCGGGAGAGATCATCGAAGCTTTTAGGGTACTGGAGGCATATAGTACCTTGGGCCTGTGAGATTTCCAAGGTCCTAAAACCATATACTAAGAACCCCAAAAGACTCACTGGCCACTAAATTTTAAAATAAAACTGTAAAATTAAAATGAATATTTAATACAATCACCACAGAGAGACTCATGTCCACTGATCAGCCATCATTGAATTCAATTCTTACAGATTTCTTTTTTTTTAATTTAAATTCAATTCATTAACATATAATTTACTATTTGTTTCAGGGGTACAGGTCTGTGATTCATCAGTTTCATCAGATTTCTATATAAATATAGTATAATAAAGATTCCTGAGAACACAGCGAACCCCCCCTTTTTTTTTGGTCCTAATAAAGTTCAGAATTTTTATGGTTCTTTCACCTTTCTTCAGAGCAAAAAATGTACATTGTGGGTGGGAAATGAGGTGCATTTTGATGTGTTGGCCGTGACGTGGGTCCGAGGAAGGTCCCAGGGCAGCATGAGGACCTTGAAGAAGGGTAGGGGCCCGGCGCTCACACAGACACCTGTCCTCACCTCGCCGCTGTTCTGAAATCAAGTCCATGGCCACCGCCAAGGTCTCCCGCCGCCAGCCTTGCCCACAGCAACAGCGCCTCTGTGGATTTCTGTTTCCCCAGTTGAAACAAAAGCCTGAGGGATGCCCGCCCAGCAGGCTGAGCCACCAAAGCTCTGGGGATCAGGGGGAACAAAAGCTGAGGGAAAGCAGAGTGCTGACAGAGCCAGAGGCCCTCAGCCACAGGGCTATAAAGAGCAGAGCCGCAGAGGAAGTGGCACCAGATGGAGACCCAGACCGTGCAGCAGGAGCTGGGTGAGTAAGGCCCTGCAGGGTGCCCTGGCCTGGCTGGAGAAGAGTGGGGAACTCTGGGGAAGGCAGCCTTCCCTTGGCGCCTGGAGAGGAGTATTTTTATGGCAGTGAGCCCTGGCCTCGCCATCAAGGCTGAGAGGGTGCATGGCGATCCCAGAAATGAACAGGCTCCCAGGGCAGAGGGAAAAGTCCGGGGGGTCAGAGGTGCAGAATGGAAAGATGCATTGCAGAGTGTGGCACACGCATCAGCCCCTGGGCCTGAGACCAGCCAGAAAGAAGGGCTACAGATGGCTGTTTTGGGCCAAGAAAGCTGCCTCTCTTCTTCCGTCCTTCCCTCCCTCCCATCCTTCCTTCCTTTCCTCTGGCTACCATCTTTCCTGTCTACCTGACCTCGATGGGCCTCAGCATCCTCACCTGTAAAATGGAGAGGATGACAGCACTTTCCTCACAGGCCTGGTATCAAGATTAAGTATATTAAATGCATACCCAGCATCTCAAACAGGGCCTGGCATAGAGCCACTGTTTTCGCTATTATCAGTCCCCTTTGCTTGCGCACTTCCCTTCAGTAAGGCTTTTCCAACGCCACCCATCTTCTCCCTCGACCCCGAACTGCCCGGACTTGGGCCCAACATGGCGCTGCATCCGTTCTGTCAGGAGACCCAGGCCCTGCCCCTGAGATGTTCCCCCAGGCCACCTTCAACAGAGAGACAGAGGGAGGTGCTCCAATGAGTGCTGGACACCAGGAAAGAAAGCAAGTCACCACAGGCTGGAAGAGCAGCCATGTCTCTCTCCCGGGGAGGCCATGGCGGCGGGGTCGCGCGCGGCCAGCTGGCGACGGGCTGTGAGGAGCCGGGTGGAGAGGGGACCCCACGCTGCGTGTGGACTGGAGGGTCAGTCACCAAGGACTTTATCCTGGGGTAGGTGAGACAGAGGCAGTGCTGCCACCCACAGGGGTTACCTGGAAGCAGGCAAGAGCGCAACAGCCACATAAACCAAGAGGTCACCTGGCCTGGGCCACACGTCACCTGCACGGTTGCTTGGAATCCCCTTGAAACTGCACGTGGAAGCTCTGCCAGGGGGAAATGACGGAGGCTCAGCTAATGGAAGGCAAAACCGGGACCCCAGGCCAACTCTATCTACTGGACTTGAAGCCCCCTTTCCTTCCTCCTTTGCTGTCACTTCACCCCCTGCCCCCCAGAGGCCATGTCACTGATGGGTGTCTTGTCTTCCAGAAACCCTTCCAACCACCACGATGGCTCAAACCAACCCCATGCCGGGGTCCGTGGGGCCATGGAAGGTAAGTTCACCCCCGTCAGGTAGAATACTGAGCAGTCCCCCAAGGCAGCGGATGAGAGGCGCTGTGAGCAGGTCCCGGGGTTGTGCTTTTCCACGGGACAGTGACCGACCAATAAGATAGCAGTTTTAGGGGAAGGGTGGACACAACATCCAGATGTTGTCTCAGGAAGGATCTTTCAGAATGCCCCATTCTGACAGAAGGATGACCCTGGAAGCCCTCGGTGTGTGGAAGATGATACCTCGTATTCTAGGTCACCTCTCCTCCACACTACTAAAATCATCTTTTAAAAAAAAAAAAAGATTTCATTTATTTATTTGACAGAGAGAGAGAGAGCATAAGCACAGGGAGCGGCAGGCAGAGGGAGAGGGAGAAGCAGGCTCCCCACTGAGCAGGGGGCCTGATGTGGGACTTGATCCCGGGGCCCTGGGGTCATGACCTGAGCCGAAAGCAGATGCTTACCAACTGAGCCATCCAGGTGCCCCGAAAATCATCTTGAAACAGAGCAGCCCAGAGTCACCTGAATGACTCAATTGGTGGAACGTGCACATCTTGATCTTGGAGGTGTGAGTTAGAGCCCCACGTTGGGTGTAGAGATTACTTGAAAATAAAATAATAATAAAAAAAGAACTAAAAAAATAGAGCAGCCCAGAGTGGAATATGCTGCCGTGGAGAAGCTGAGGTCCAGAAATGACAGATTTGCCACCAGATCCCAACCCAGGTCTCCCGACTCCCAACCTGAGGCTGATGGTAACCATTAGCCGAAGCGGCTGAGCCTCAGCTTTTCGCTATTTTCCTCAACACTCCTACCTTCTTCACTGGGTCAACTCTGAGGGATAGTTCACAGCTTTGGGAGTTTGTCCTCTAGCCAGGTTCAAGAGCCAAGTTCTAGCTCAAGGTATGAAAGGGATTGATCACAATTCTCGGTTTACACCATGCGTTTCTCTAGTGAATGTGGCTGGAGAAGATAAGAAATAATCCACAAGAAGGCCTGGAATCATCATTATCCTTTCCACTGGGCCAGGTATTGTTCCTGGCAAACGATTCCTGTCATAAACTCATCCCCATACTTCATTCCTAGCCTGGGCATGTAAACACCACCAACCAGTGGTATTAATCCAAGCCCCTTCCTATCCTGTCTGTAGTGGAAGAGACCTTACCAGACATCCTGGGCTACAGCTAGTGATGGAAAACACAGGGTCAGACAAAAGTCAAGCTCTTGACTGGGGCTTCTGTTCTTCCTGATGTACCACATTCTAATTCTGTTTCCCTGTTCAATTCCATTCAGATAACCATCTACGACCAGGAGAATTTCCAGGGCAAGAGGATGGAGTTCACCAGCTCCTGCCCAAATGTCTCTGAGCGCAGTTTTGATAATGTCCGGTCTCTCAAGGTGGAATGTGGCGCGTGAGTATGGACCTCAGCAGGACCTCAGGGCCCTTGTTTGTGGTCTCTGTAGAAACGGGGCCATAAAGGTGGGGATCAGGGAAGAAAGATGTCTCCCCCTGCCAGATTCTAATCTGTTCTGGGAAAGAGGCCTCCCTATGGCAGTAATCTCAAAAGAAATCACTATGTGTGTAATTTAGTAACTCAAAGCTAGAAGGAACATGAGGTTCCTAGTGGCTTGGTACTCGCTTTGGTGGTGGTGGTGGGGGGGGTGCATTAAAGAAATGTAGACCATGGGGAGGGGGAGTGCCAGTAATCAGATCCGGGCCTCTAGAGCCCACAGGCTGATACCTGATATCCTGTTCAGAATAGCCACAGGATCCTTCAGTTTGTCTTGCCTACAGAAAATAGAGGAAAACGTCAAACTGCAACCTCTTTCCAGCTAACTCCCTAATCTCTGTGTAAAAAGGAACTAAACCCCAGGACGTGAGAGCCATATTAGGTCCCAGCTAATTTTTGAGGAGTTTCTTGTTGATTAATTTCTTTGACAAGTTAGACTCTTGTTTTGTTTTCTGACTCTGGCAGGATAGTTGAGGCCTTTATCATCGGCCTGAAAACACATGGAAAGCATTCTCCTTTGGCCGAAGCAAAATGGGCTTTGCACAAGTTGTGAGCCACCAAATTGAGCTAACCCTTTAAAGGGAGTAAAATACTTTAAGGCGTCACCAGTAACTGAGGTTTGGCGGTGAAAAATTGATCCAAGGTGTTTTAGTAAATGAGGAATAGGGGTGTGACAGCAGGAGCGAGAACCCACAAAGCTAAAAGGAAACAAGAGACTAGTAGCCCATCAGCTGCCTGTTCAACCCTTTGCTTCCTTAGAAAGAAGCCAATAGGTTTGGCTGGAACCAAAGCAATAGTCAGTCACTAGATCCTGACCTGGAGTTCCAAGTAGAGAATAAGGTAACCTGGAGAGAAAGGAAATAAAATTTTAGACTGACTTTGCTCATACACATGACTCAGGTCAGCGAGGCAAACCCTTTCAGAGGACAACCAAAACAAATATTACATTTGTAATATTTGTACGTATTCCTGTAGCCGTCAGCTCATTTCCCACTTCTTGTGACTTGGCTCTGTTGGATCTGGCTTGATATTTTACATCTAAAACAAAAGATGCCTTCTCCCTGAGGCCACATAGGCTCCGAACACCATGAACAAACGCCACAACTTGTCTTTGGCAGCTGGGTTGGTTTTGAGCATACCAGCTTCTGTGGGCAACAGTTTATCCTGGAGAGAGGAGAATACCCTCGCTGGGACGCCTGGAGCGGGAGTAATGCCTACCACATTGAGCGCCTCATGTCCTTCCGCCCCATCTGTTCAGCTGTGAGTCTCTGCATTTTTCACCTCTGTGCATGTGGGGGTTTGGGGCAAGAGAGGCTGCATATGGACTGACACTGCTGCTTCTCATCAGTTATGCTGAAATGCAGCAGGAAGGAGAACAGTAAAAAGAGGAAAGAAAAACACTGGTCCCTCTGTTTCTAAATCTGCCATTTGGTTCTTCCCTGGTAGAAGGTATTTTCATTAAGCTAGGAGTGGCAGGAAGTGGATACTCAAGAGCCCAGGATCTTCAAAAGTGCGGTAGGGTGACTAGTGAGAGTTAGTTTTGCCTGTCTTTGTACTCCATACACGTTAGTCTCTGCCTTAATGCTTGTATAGTATTCATATCCCCTACTGGACTTTAGGTTGTTTCCAACACAGTACACGCACACAAGCACAACATAGCTTACTTTTTCTATTCATTTCTGTGATCTTTTCTCATATTAGTGAATATTAATCCCTTGGTTGGCTGTGTGTTTCAAGTATTTTTTCCTGCTCTATTTTCTTTGTCGACCTGTTGTTGCCCCATAGTATTACATGTTATTTGTACATTTGAAATGTTACGGTTATTACATTGGACCAGACCGTACTGAGTAGTTCTTACTTCTATATTGCCTGAAGTATTTTTACGATCAATGATCATGTACTCCCCTCTGTAAACCAGGAGTATCTTGAATTTGGAAAAAGATAAAGAAGAAGTTAACACTGGTACCAAATGATTTCTTAAAAATTTCTGGATTACAGAATCATAAGGAGTCTAAGATTACCATCTTTGAGAAGGAAAACTTCATTGGACGCCAGTGGGAGATCTGTGATGACTACCCCTCCTTGCAAGCCATGGGTTGGTTCAACAACGAAGTTGGGTCCATGAAGATACAATGTGGGGCGTAAGTGCAAAAACAGGGATGGGGCACATTTCAAAGTAACTCTTGCAAATGTAGATCTTGTAAATACTAATACATCAATGGTACATCTTATCAGATTTCATACATTAGTATACTAATTTGGCTGGCACGTTCTAGTTACTAATTTTCAAATTTCAAGTTGTTGGTACCAACTCTCACTTAAGGTCAGTTTTATTCCCTCTCAAATATTGCTCTACGGAATTAACGTTGACTACTCTTTTATTTTTTTAAAAAAGATTCATTTAGGGGCACCTGGGTGGCTCAGTGGGTTAAGGCCTCTGCCTTTGGCTCGGGTCATGATCTCAGGGTCCTGGGATCGAGCCCCACGCTGGGCTCTCTGCTTGTGGGGAGCCTGCTTCCTCCTCTCTGCCTACTTGTGATCTCTGTCAAATAAATAAATAAAACCTTTAAAAAAATAAATAAAAAGATTCATTTATTTGAGAGTGCATGCTTATAAGCAGGGGGCTGGGTAGAGGGAGAGAAGCCGATTGCCCACGGAGTAGGTTACTCCATCTCAAGACCCTGAGATCATGACCTGAGCTAAAATCAAGTTAGACGCTTAACCAACTGAGCCAACCAGGCACCCTTTTACGCTTTCTCATAGTCCAAGTTGATTTTTGACTGACTAGCTGTCGCCATGTAATGCTCACAAACGGTGCCTGGCACATTCAGGAGGACTGTTGTTTTCCAAGGTGAAAAGCACTCTGTACCAGTTGTGCTGAGGAAAAGAGGCTCAGGTTTCAGGGTACTGACCGTGCTCCTAACTAGTTTTAACAATCTAATGTGCTTTGGATTTCCTAGCTGGGTCTGCTACCAGTATCCTGGATACCGTGGTTATCAATATATCTTGGAATGTGACCATCATGGAGGAGACTATAAACACTGGAGAGAGTGGGGTTCTCACGCCCAGACTTCGCAGATTCAATCAATTCGCCGTATCCAACAGTAGTGGACTAAAAGCTCCAAGTAAGAGAAACCTTGCTAAGCAATCCAGAACGAGTTTTAGGTTAGCTGCTGAAATCCACAATAAATGTCATTAAAAAAGAAAAAGTGTGTAGACTGAATTAACTACCATACTTCTTTTTTTCAAAGACTTGAGAGTGTGCATGCAGCGGGGGAGGGGCAGAAGGAAAGAGAAACCTGAGCAGACTCCAAGCTTAGCGTGTAGGGCTCAGTCTCAACTCCGGGCCCTGAGATCACAACCTGAGCGGAAACAGAAGCTTAACCACACCACTAGGTGCCCCTTTAAGTAGGCTCCACGCCCAGCATGGAGCTCAGACTCCTGACTGTGAGATCAAGTCCTGAGCCAAGAGTCAGAGGCTTAACCAACTGAGCCCCCCAGGTATCCCACCATACTTTTATATGAATCACACCTATGGGAATGAGAATTTGTAAAGACAAACTTCAGTGAAACCCCAAATTCCCTTTTGTATCCTTGCAAGTAACTCACCAGGCCAAGGAAATTATTCCCTAACTCAAACATAAAAGCATATGAAATGTACCAGTCTATGTAGTGGCAGACACTTTCCATAAATGTTTTCTACATCTCCTCCCCTTCTCATTCCCTACTCTAATATGTTGATGTTAGCCCTGATTTTTTTTCAACTTGTGACAAATCAATGCTACACAAACTTGGGAAATTTCTCAAATATGCATTGCCATGGATTTCTACATAAAGTTGCAAATAAATCCAAAATTTTGGCCACTTATTCTAGTTGCTTAATTGCTGAGCTCAGTTTTGGCTTATTTCAGTTGTTAAGAATGTAAGGTTCAATGGGCATGCAAAAAAGGTAGGATAGCTATTCCCATGGCTCATTTTTAAACAAATATGCCAATTCTAAGCACTTTGATAACCTGTATTTGTCTTAATGACATATGACCATGGTACACTTAAGACTTAATTTGTACATTTGACCCTTTAAAAAAGTATCATTATGTCTCACCATCTTAGTTTTCAGATTCTTAAAAAACTTAAAGCACACAAAAGAGAACACAAACACCTCAGAAACTTTAAAATTTTTTATTCAACAATGTACACTTGTCTCTTAATTTGATCTACAAATTTCTCAAGGTATTTTTCTGATAAAATAAGTAAATCTGGGTATGGATGTAGAGTGTTTGTAATTTATATTTTTAAAACACTGAACATGGAGTAAGACATCAATAAAGGAAGATCATCGTGTAACTGACGCTTCCTCAGAATCCAGGACATCAGAAACAGCTATGGCAAATACCTAAGCATTAGCAAAAGGGTAAATTTCTGGCCATTGTTCTTTTATCTAGAAAAGGCCTATCTTTCTGACTGGGCGAAACAAACACTGAAAAAAATTTTTTTTAATTGGGAGAGGGAAGGAAAAACATCCTCCAACATAACTGTAGTCCACTAATTATCCTTTCCCGCAGATTAAGAAGAGGTAACACAACTCCTAAGTGCTGGTGCACACAAGACACAGAAATTACTTTGCTCCTTCAACATATTCTAAGACTAAACATAAGTGAACTACTGACAGATGCTGAGGAGTAGCCACGGCCATCTAAGATGATGCTATACTCCCTCATTTCTGCCTTTTAAGGCCAGGCACGATGGACTACATTTCCAATCTTGACTACTAGATTTAGTTTCTGTCACTTTCGGAAGGAAGGGTTTTGCTGTTTTCAAAGTCAACAACATACTTCAAGAGCACACTTGATGATAGAGAAGTAACCCTCCTCTCAACATAGGAAAAAAACGTACAAATCAGAAATATTTCTTTTATATCTAGGAGCATGGGGAAAATAGCATTATTATCTTCTACTTATTTAGCCTCTTCTATAAAAGTTCTAAGGAGATTACAAAACAATCTTTTAAAAGATTTGACAAACCTGGCCAGTACATCTACACAATCGTTAAAAGTACACATCCATATGAAGTAAAGCTATTTAGTACATGCAGACTGCAGCAGTTTAACCAAATTCGCCCAGTTTCTAAACGTTATTCTAATCAGCTTGGGCAATTTTTAAAAGATACACATTATCTTTAAAACAACCTGTGCTTTGATATTTAAACAGCTGAATGATTCTAATCTTAAGTCATTCATTCAGTAAGACCAAACATATACTAAAGCAATAAAGGGAAAATGGTTATCCTACCTTTAAACCAGGCTTAAGACACAGAATTGTCAAAGAACTCCATGTGGCAAAGGTCCTCCGCTCCTATTTGAGTTACCTCCCATTTCTATTTGATCAAATAAATCAAAGTTTCCACGAGGAAGTAAGAGCATCCAAAAGTTTGTAAAGCTGATAAAACTGCCCTGTTTCAAGAAAAGCCCTTTAGTAGATACAAGCCCAGCTCTCATTTAAACTGAAGTTTATTAAATTAGGTGCCAGTTTTCCTCTCTTCTAGTTCTACTGATGAGCTAGCCCAGAACTATTACTTTGAGCCACGTTTCTAATGATGGTAAAGCTAAGAACAGCAAAGTAATAAGGATAGGTCACTTTTGGTAATGACACACAAATTAAACTTTCAAAACATGTGCATAGCTTTATTCATCTACTAAGATCTAACCTTTTCATGGAGCTTCAGCAAAATTCGAGTGTGCAAAATGCATTTCTAAAACGTAATGCAAGCAAAGCTTTTCACATTTACACTGGCAGGAAATACAGAGAAACTAACAAGTCACATTAGGGAGAGTTCAGATCTTTTTTTTTTTTTTTTTTAATGACAAGAATTGCACAGTTCATTATTTTGAGACAATTGTTGCAGACATAAATACTTAAAATTTTCTAAGCCAAGGTGCTTTAACAATAAAAATTTTTTAGTTGGAAAGAGCCAGTAACTTGGATCATAGCTCACAAAAGAATTCCAAATTAAAGTGGACTCCATTATCTCCCTAGATTTTGCAAACAATGCTTTTTATAACACTTTTTTAAAATAACACTAAAGGAGACAGCAAGCTGAAACTTTTTTCAAAGCACACAAGAAATGGTGTCATCACATTACTTGAAGAAGGTGCTGAGGGGGTAGGGAAAGGGAGTGAAGAATCCTTTTACTATTTCCCACTACAGAACAGCCACTAACAGATTAAGAACAAAAAAAGAAACAACAAAAAAAGTAAATTAAATCACTTCCCCAGTTTATAAAATAGTTCCAGTTTGTGACAAGATCTATAACTTTAAACAGAGAGCACCAGTTGGGCGATAGAATGAGCATTTCATACTGCATAAAAATTAGTGAGGTGGTTAAGAACCATCAACTATCTCAGGCATTATTACATGGCCTTTCCAAACTTTTTAAAATATACATGCAAGGCACATTGATATAAAAATAGATCTCTGGCCAACAAATATATTAAATAAGCAAATTAAAATTTTGGCTTGGTAATATTGGCAACATCAAAATATAACCAGATAGCTTTGGACCACTTATCTTTCTCATATTCCTCCACCCCATTTGGTGTTTTCTCCTCCATTATTTTGGGTTAAGTCTCCTTCAAGTTTGGGTATGTGCTTGAGAAATGACTTTTCCTCTCATCAAGTAGCATCCTACTAAAGTTACCTTTGCTAAGTAAAAACATACTAGGAGAAGCAGAATAGTTGAGTTTTGATTAATTTGATTACACTAAATCTGATTGGCTCCGGATGGCATTATTTCTCCTCTGTATACAAACAAAAACTCCCCAGCTTATCTAGTAGACAATTGTTTTTCTTTCTACAAGATAAATCAGCAACAAACCGTTCTTCCCAAATCCTCTTTTTGAGGCAGAGAGAGGGAATAAGAGAAACAAAACTAAGATTTAAAAGATTTTCAGTAGTAGAAGATATTTTAAGGCCAAAAAGTGTAATACAATTTTTATTTTCCTAAGTTATTGCCCTTCACAGGCCAATACCATAAATAGTTTATTTGTACTGATTCCCTCCTCAAGAAAAAATTTTAATTCATTCAGTTTTGTTAGTGGCTGTGCTACAGGAAAGGTATTCAAAGCAACTTATAAAGGTATGGTATATAGTAATGTAAAAAGTGCATCACATTCTTGATTTTCAGTTTCTCATAGCAGCAGCAGGATTAATCCAAGACAGAAAACAGTTGTATTTTCACTCTAAGAAATGCAACAACTAATGAAATGTATTTAAGATTATGCAAGGATCCTCCTCTATAGAGGATAAATGAAATGACTAATAATAGACAAACAGGGGCAAACTAAAGGCATTCACTCATATTTACATATTAAAACCATTTTTAACACCAAATCTTTACATCTAGCAAAAGAAATGTTTAAGAATAAAAGACATTACTAAAGCAGTATCCATTTTTTTGGAGCCTTTGTTTAGCACCTGAGGAAAAAAAAAAGGGTATATGGAAAGCTATGTAATTTACCTCAAGTTGGTTTCTTGGTCTGTATACACTTTGATATACAATGAAAGTGAAAATGAACTGGAATAGGTTTGTAGCTATTTTAGTAAGGCTGTAGAAAAGGGATACTGCAGTATTATAAAATGGCTTTAGAACTCTGGACATAAGCAAAAATTTTATGGATAAATAGGGAAGTCTGAATCAGCAATCCCAACATGGGAGGATGGCTGTTCCATTGGTTTCTCGCCCATAACTGCTATTTGACACTCCCAGTAATGCAAAAGCAACATACTATTCATGCTTCATCGGGTGTTTTTATTACGCAGACAACTTAAAATTCTATTTATTCTTATTGAGTGGCAAAACAGTGTGAAATTTAATTTAAAACTCAGTAAGCAGTGCACTTGAGGGGAGCCAATGATTTATCATTCTTTAAACCAAACCAGGGTGGTCCTGGCTCTCACGCATCTGAAAAGATTTAAGTGTACTTAAAAAGAACATTTTAAGATACTCAAAGCATAAGCCCATCTTTCTCACCATAAAATAATCCTGGTGCTCTGCTCATTTATCACATTAATAAAAATAACATCAGTATTAAGAACTAATGATAACCTATGCATCTGCAAACTTAGAGCAGCTATTACATACTTGTCCTCTGACCCTCCCTTTTAAACAAGTATCAATACTTTGGGGAGGAAAAGATGAGCAAATCCTACACCTTTCAAAATGCAGCAGTTCAGTTTTGGGTAGGATTATCAATGGACACTGCCCAGTCAGAATCAAAGTCAACTAGTACAACATCGTTGTATAACAGACCTGATTATAAAAACTGTCCCTAATATGTACCTGTCCTACTAGTCTATTTTGCAGTTAGCATAGGTATACAAGAATCATGTATCAAGGATATGGCCCAGTGGTAGAACTATACTCCTAATCCTTGGAAATGGGACTTTCAAACCTTTTTCTCTGAAAATAGCCTTGACAAAATGACTCCCCCTTACTTAACAATTTAAAATAAGTCCTCTTCCAGTTTTCCTTGCCTGTGGCCATTGAATATGACATAAAATTTCACACTAAATGGCTTTTTGCGTTTGAAAGTTTTCAAGATAAACCATTAGAGGCCTCCAGTTGGGTTAGCAACAAGACTAAACCAAATATGAATCTACCATTATGGTAATGTTTTGTGACGAAACACATTTTGTACTGTGGACAATACTCGTAACTGAGGTTTGCCATATTTTCCCTAGAAACTGTTATTTGAAAAACCAATGCAGCACTTTTTTTCTTTATAAAGTTTTTGCAAATTCTCAATGAGTAGATAAGCAGGTGATTAAGAACAACAGCAAAATTCTAAAATGGAGATACCTTCTCCAGCCATTTATTCGAAGAAAAAACTGGCATTAACAAATTCCTAATTATTGTCTATCCCCTCCCAGAAAGGAGGAGGCGGGGCTAACTACAGATGCTGTAAATATACTTTACGTCAAAGTTCATTACTAAGAAAGTCAGAGGAAAGGCTATGCAATTAACTTCAGTTCAGCAAAGTGGGGGTGAATAAAGAGAAAGATAAATACACCCTGTCTTTTGTGGGGAAGGGGAATTATTCTAGATATCTATAAGAGTGGTATGTGACACAGAAGCCTACAATCAAGACAGATTTAAAAAGAAATCTTCACCCATAATTAGTATCTTCATAGCTATTAAAAAAATAGGTCATGATTTCATTCTTAGTGCCATTTTTCAAATACTACCCTTTTAAGGATTAAAACCACCTGACTTTTATTCTGTGTAATGAAAACAAATGGCACAAAATAAATACAAGTTCATTCTCTGAATACTAATATAATGTCTTACACACATTCATTTACTAATTTTACTACCTCCTTCTGTCCCTCACACATACACACACACTACACACACACACACACACACACACACACACACACACACTCCTTTTTCAGTCTTTATAATGGAGGGATGTTAAAAATCCCCTCTAGACTGTATTTGGTTTATGCTACAGTACTAATACTCTGAGTTGAAGGAAAATTCTTTATACCAAACAATAACACATTAATGTTATTTAAATGTGCTAAATTAATCACAGCTGAAGTTTGTTTAGAAGCTTACACAAAAATAATCAGAAAACAGATCAACTCTTAAGATTTTTTTTAATAAGTGCTCTGTAAGGAATTGTGTGAGGACCTAAGGAGAAAGATTGCGACAAGTGTTACCAAACAGCACAAAGGAGATTTGTCCCAAAGTCCTGCTTGTACCTAGGCAATTAAGTCCATTAACCCAATGCCCAAAAATACTGACAATTAATATGATGGGGCACTAGGGTTCCCAGAAAGAGACATTCCTAACTATATACCTCTAACCATATAATTAAGGAAATTTCAGTGGAGAAAATCAAGGTGAAATGTTGCATTGTTTCATTTAGAAGTGAGACTCTCAAAAACCTTTGGACAAACAGATAAGGGATACATTCTTTTTGGCTTCTCTAAACATGGAGGCCTGAGGGCTATATGGAAGGGAAGCAGGAAAGCAACAAGAGATTTCTAAAGGTATTTTTTAGGCATTGCTTCTAAATTAAAAAGCCCAATTCAGACAGGGGCTGTTTTTTTTTTTTTTCTCCTTTTTAAATATATATATTCATTCAACCTCTATGTCACAAACCCAGAAAGTTTCTTGTGAGTTGTGAGACAGAAGAGCTTTTAAATTCCAGGCAAGCAAAATGGACATTTAAAAAAGAAGGGGGGAGGTACAGGGGGAATCTGGCCCTAAGGCGACAAGTGGTTACACAAGGCAATTGAACACACAGCAGAACTTTAAAACCTATAAAACAAACTGGAGCCTTTTTGTCCTTTAATCAACCTTATATCTTTTTTTTTTAACTTTTTGAAAATTTTTATTTAAAAAAAAAAAAAGAACACAAAAACACAGACTTCTTTCACTTCAGTATGTGGTATGTTGCAATTTCCAGTTTGTTCAATGCTTTAAAGCTCAAGGATGCCTCTGCTTTCAATTGTACATGGGCCTGAAGCATCCTAGCTTTTGGCAAGCAGGCAGGAGACTCAACAAAAATCAAAATAGGAACAAGGCAGACTAAATGCAGGGCACATCTGTAAACATATTATACATTTGAAAATTACAATATCAGTAAAAGTGATACAGTTTACAGGTGAAATGAAACTATCTGGAACTGGCCTACCACAAGTTTCTGAACCTGGACTGATACAATAAGTTATTATATATATATATTATGTATAAAAAGTTTTGTTTACATCAAGTGGAATTGGCAATCCATGCTTATACTTTTAAAAATCTAAGCAGGGCAGGAATCCAGACTAAAGATATTTCCTCTACTCTATGTTGAGCCCAACAGCTTCTTCCACAAACTACTTGTTAAAAGTCTCAAATAATCAACAAAACAAGAAAACTCATCCATACTACAGTCGCTCAAAACTGGACATTTCTTAAGCAAAGGGTTTGAGCAAAAGTAGGTACCTTCTCCCCCCAAATGCCCCAGGGGATCCAGTCTACTTTTATTAGAAGACTACACCTCTCTATATAAATGCCCTGCTATTTTAACCTGTATTTGACATACATGGATATACTAATTTCTGTGTGTGTGTATGTGTGTGTGTGTATGTGTAATGTGATGCTATGTCAGGCCAGAGAACTTGTTTTTATGCCACTAACATCACCCAATCTTAAATTGGACCCTTAGTTTCTGCACACACACACAAAAATTTATTTCAGCATGCTATATACAAGCTGCAGTGCAACAGGATGGCAATGTGATGATAAGACAGGGCTAATGCTCTTCTCTGCCCAAAAGAAAATTTCCAGAATTTCACATTATTTTCCTTAAAAAACCCATTTTGCTCTAGTAATAAAATATATTTATTAAGATATAATTAGAAGCTAATAAGCTCAGAAGTATAGTTTGCATGAAAACACCTTCTATAGGCAGGGTTTATTACCTCCTCACTGGCTAAAAACATGAAAAGTTTTATAATTTTCATGGAAATTTTTCTTCCCCTTTTAGATATTTCTGAGAAATTAAAAGAATTTACAGAAAGGTACAGAAGGTTCTCTTTAGATGTTCAATGAAAAACAAGGAAAACAGCACATTTAGTGTTAGTGACAGAGAGCAAGTCTGGAGCACCTACAGTTGAAAAGCAGAATATATTTTTGCTCCCACTTACACAATTACATTAAAATATGGGCAAAGGAGTATTTTCTCGTATTAAATATCTAAAGCCAATTGTCTGCTCTGTAACTTTTCCTTAAATGACACTCATGGGTTCTTCACTTGTTGAAGTCCAATATGTAACCAAAGCCAAGTGAACTATGTACCACCAACTATTCCAGAATTACAGAACTTCAATGCCCTCCCCTATTCCCACCCCACAAAAAATAAAAGGAAAAGAAAATATTTCCCCAACACCCCCATAGAGGCTGTTCAACTCCTGGCAAGACATGCAAATCATATTCGCTAAAAAAAGAAAGAAAAAAAGAAAAAAATACACCCCCTGCAAACTTCAAGGCATTTTTATCCAGCATTCTCGCAGGGCTCAAAGTATAACCAAAAGATCAAGGGAGGAGTGGGGGAAAATGGTGAATCATTCTGGGTTCCCCGTGATTAGTGTATCACTTTAGTCACAGAACAAGATACAGAGATCTTTTAAGTGGATTTGCCTTTCCAGTGGGTCATTTGTTGCCCAAGTTGATGACAGCAGGAACTTTAGAACCACGCTTGTTAATAAGTCTGTATTCATTAATCACTTGCATTCACACTTAAAAACAAAAACTAACAGAAGAAAAAAAAAAACTATTCAGTACCGGAGATTAAATAACCTTGTGTAGTCTCTTGAAATAAATTTGATTCCTTAAGAAGTCTAATTACTTTCAGTTGCCTTTTTTTTTTTTAAATAACTATATATATATATGTATATATATATATTTGTATATATTATCCTGTGATTCTACTTATGGTTCCTCTGCTGCGTTGAAGATTTAGGAGCATAAAAGCCTTGTGTCCCCCATGAACGGTGGCTCTAATGCTGCAGAAAGGTTACAAATAGGCAGTCTGGTCCTTCATTGATCTGGACTATCCATGGCTTCATTGTAAGTGATTATCCTTTTGGGATCTGGAGAGAAGGTTAAGAAATAGATACATAAATAAAAATAAGGTCTGGAATGCCAAAAGGCCCGCCCATATTCCAAATAAACATCATCATTTTAGCTGCCTCCTTTTTTACGAAAACACAATTTAAAGACCACTTCTTTGGGCACCTGGGTGGCTCAGTCAGTCAAGTGCCTGACTCAATTTTGGCTCAGGTCATGATCTCAGGGTTAAGACTGAGCCCTGTTTTGGGTTCCACCTTGGGCTCTGCGCTGAGTGTGGAGCCTGCTTAAAATTCTCTCTCTCTCGGGTGGCTCGGTTAAGCGTCTGCCTTGAGCTCAGGTCATAATCCCAGGGTCCTGGGACTGAGCCCTGCATTGGGCTCCCTGCTCAGGGGGAATTTGCTTCTCCCTCCATCTGCCTCTCCTCCTATTCGTGTGCTCTCTCTCTCTCTCGCAAATTAATAAATAAAATCTTACAAAAAAAAAAAATGTTTCTTTCCCCTTCTGCCCCTTCCCCCCTCTTAAAAAAAAAAAAGAGAGAGAGAGAAAGAGATAATAATAAAAAAAAAGACCACTTCTTTGTATTAACACACATATGATCTACTTTTCCAGGACCCAATAGTTTTGCATCCCAAAGGATTTCCAGCAACAGTGTCCTCTAGCCAGTGAGGGCTTCAGTTTCTACAGATTAGAGAGGGGCTGAGTTAAGTTAAAAAGGATTTACGTCGGGGTGCCTGGGTGGCTCAGTGGGTTAAAGCCTCTGCCTTCAGCTCAGGTCATGGTCCCAGGGTCCTGGGATCGAGCCCCACATCTGCTCAGCTCAGCGGGGAGCCTGCTTCCCTTCCCCTCTCTGTCTGCCTGTGATCTCTGTCAAATAAATAAATAAAATCTTCTTTAAAAAAATAAATAAATAAAAATAAAAAGGATTTAGGTGTTTCTCCCAATTATAAAAGCTTACGGGCGCCTGGGTGGCTCAGTGGGTTAAAGCCTCTGCCTTCGGCTCAGGTCATGATCCCAGGGGTCCTGGGATCGAGCCCCGCATCGGGCTCTCTGCTCAGCAGAGAGTCTGCTTCCTCCTCCTATCTTATCTCTCTCTGCCTGCTTCTCTGCCTACTTGTGATCTCTGTCAAATAAATAAATAAAATCTTAAAAAAAAAAAAAGCTTAAATCGTTCATAATCCAATACTAAAACAAACACCTGGATTCATTTATTTATTATTATTTTTAAAGATTTTACTTATTTATGACTGAGAAAGGGAACACAAGCAGAAGGAGTGGGAGAGGGAGAAGCAGGCTTCCCTGAGCAGGCTGAGCAGGGAGCCTAATGCAGGGCTCAGGGATCAGGACCTGAGCCAAAAGCAGATGCTTAATGACTGAGCCACCAAGCCGTCCCAGATTTATTAACTTTTGTTCTCAGTAAAATGAAGTCAAAATTTACTTTAACTGATATGGACTAATAAGGAACTGTTCGAGGCACATCTAACACCAAAAACTTCCAGTTAAGATTGGCAAAACTATCAATTCAGTCCTAATTATGACTTATTTCTTTCTTCCTCCAAATTTCCCATAGCACCCCCAGTCTTTATTCTCTGCAATGTGCATAAGCTAAGATTCAGGTGCTATTCTAAATTCTAATTATTTAGCTGTATGCTCCCCCTCTTCTGGAGAGGCATTAATTTTATTACGTACCATTTCCCCTATCTAAGAACTTTTAAAAGTAATACATGCTTTTAATACAAAATAGGAAACCAATAAAATTTGTCACCTAATGTAAAAGTATAAAGGCCTAAAAATAATTTTAAAGATCTCAAGCTCACCTGAGCCTAATAGTCAATCTAATTTAGCGCAGAGATAATATCCTTTCTAGGACTGTAACAGCCGTCCTCTAGCAACCTGCCATGAAGATAATGCTAGCTCTTAATAAGTAATAGCCATTTTACAGTAAATATAGGAAGTCTAATTTTGCAGAGTATATTTTCTAGTCTATTTTTCTCGTTTGCCTTTGAGTAAGAAGGGACAGAGAAAGCAACTCAAAATAATTCAGGAGCTTGCTAGTTATCTTCACAGCTGTGTTAGACAAGTAAGACCTGACCTAAGTATGAGAGAGATGGGAGGAGGAGCAATCCCTGGAAATCAGGGAAACCTACTTTTTTTTTTTTTTTTAAGATTTTATTTTAAGTAATCTCTACACCCAACGTGGGGCTCTAATTCACACCCCTGAGATCAAGAGCTCCATGCTCTTCCAACAGAGCTAGCCAGGTGCCCCCAAGGAAATGTACATTTAATCTTGCCACTTTCTGGCTTACACAGTGACCTTTCTCACTTATATTAGCTAGCAAAGTGGATGGGAAATGGGATGCAATTCAGTTACAGGGCTCTAAAAGCCCAAATCTATTAGTGACTAGTCCTCCACAGACTGAAACTTACCTTATTTCAGGTATTCCACAGCTACCACATTTTAACATATTTAGAAAAGCACACAATTAGGATAACCAATTTGATTTTTTTGGAAAATTCCAAACAATCAGATGTGGACTATTCACTCCCTTTGCCTTCCTGCTATTCACATCTTATACATGTGGTTCATGAAGGAAGCTACTTTGCTGTTCTTTAGATTTTTAACCCTATACTATTTCAAAGAATATACAGCCCAAATAAGGCTTCTAAAAGAGCCAATATTTTTCTGAACTATGAACTTCAGTTCTTAGAATACCACTTTGTCTACCACACAAATACAGATTAAAACTGGCTATAAGTGGAAACACTTACTCATGTTGGTTTCCTACATTAAAAATATTTATGTTGTCTTACTTTCATAATCAGGGAGGAAAAAATTCATGTTCTTCACCTTGCAGGTGAAGAGTATTTTCATATACTCTTTTCATTTACAGTGTTATCCCATGTTTAGCAATCCTGGTATGGGAGCAAATGTATTTTAACTGCAGTTATTAAATAATTCAAAATGTAAAGCCTATTTCCTTGGTGGGTCACTGTTTATGTTACTCCTACCCAAACATAACATATGCTTAAGTCATTAGTACTAATATTTTAGGTAACCTAACTATTCTTACCTTGCTTCTGCAAATTCCAAACAGATTCCATTTCTGCAAAGAAAAACAAACAAACATTATTTTATATACTAAGTTTTGTAGAGCAAAGTTTAAAGCTAGGATTTTCACTTTAAACCTAAAAAACCTAGACTGGGCTGGAGATAGGGTTGAAATGGCATAGTTCTACTAAATCTTAGACAAAACATTCTTATTTTCTTAGAATTCTCAAGAAGTGTCTTTCAGATTGCCTTAAGTTGATAATATAAAGTGAATTACAGGGGCACCTGGACAGCTCAGTTGATTAGGTGCCTGACTTCAGCTCAGGTCATGATCCCAGGGTCTCTGATCAAGCCCTGCATCAGGTTCTCTGCTCAGCAGGGAACCTGCTTCTCCCTCTCAGTTTGTGCTCTCTTTTTGTCAAATAAATAAATAAAATCTTAAAAAAAAAAAAAAAAAAAAAAGTGAATTACTGACTGAAATTAAACTACTAAGAGAGCAATTCTATCTATACAAATAGTGAAGATATGCTGAAGCATGCCATAAAGTGGTATTTTTTGTAACAGCTCATTATTATTTAAAAAATGAAGTATTTTTTGGCAATCCATCATAACCCAATGGTACCAAAAAGTCTTCTGAATAAAGTACTCAAATTTGATTAAACATGATGCTTAAAAGGCCTTATTAAAATTTTACTTAACTCTTTGCTGTAGGCAAGCAATTGTGCTCTTCAAACCACACCTACTCTTATTTTTAACCCGTAAGGTCAAAATGCCAATCCATACCCATTTATTAGTAAACACAATCCTCATTTGCTCTAATTCCATTGAAATATGATCACAATGTGCTTACTTTGATAACTTACAGTGAAGAAAATATGCACATGACCAAACTAGAGTGACATACAGAGAAAAATTCTATCTGGAAGCATTCTGGAAAGCTTCACAGAGGGCTTATTTGAAGGTTTGATGAGTAAAACAATAGATGACTACTGTATCACAAGAACCAAAGAACAGGAAAATAGAAATTACAATACCTTGAAAGGAAATATCCTATTGGGTTTACAATGTAAACAAAGACTACACAGCAACAGGAATGAACCTAACTATGACTACGGAATAAGTGTTCTTCCCATGGCCATACAACTGTTATTCTGAAGACAAAAAGGCGATTTTCTTCTGTATAACTGGATTTTGTGTAATTGTATTCCATACAATTTATCAGTGGCCAATTATAGTTAAAGAAAAATAAAACGGGAGCTCAATAAGATAGAATATATCTGGACATGGGTCATAGTTAAGGTACAACATAATCTCTCCCCAGGGCTAAAAGTGTACAAATCTCAAATTATTCTTTTTTTGTTTTATGTTTACGGTTGGAGGCAGAGAAGGGCAGATCACAGTCTCCCTGCTCTCCTCTATCCCTCATCAAATTCACTCTTAAGTTTTGAAAATTTGTCATAATTTTATGTTTGGAACAATAGGTTAATTATTCAAACTAATTATCCAGATAACACTGCATTCAAGGTATCACAATAAATGCCCAATTAGGGGTGCCTGGGTGGCTCAGTGGGTTAAAGCCTCTGCCTTCAGCTCAGGTCATGATCTCAGGGTCCTGGGATCGAGCCCTGCATCAGGCTCTCTGCTCAGTAGGGAGCCTGCTTTCCCCTCTTTCTCTGCCTGCCTCTTTGCTTGTGATCTCTGTCAAATAAATAAATAAAATCTTAAAAAAAATAAATGCCTGATTAAACAAAAATGGGGAAATAATACACTAGTTATCACTTGGTCCAAGAGCACAGATGGACGTTAGGGCTTTAAATCACTGGACAGGGGCACCTGGGTGGTTCAGTTGGTTAAGCATCTGCCTTGGGCTCAGGTCATGATCTCAAGTTCTGAGATCAAGCCCCCGCCACTGGCGTCCCTGCTCAGTGGAGAGTCTGCTTCTCCCTCCCCCCCGCCCCTCCCCTTGCTTGTGCTCACTTTCTCTGTCAAATAAATAATATATTAAAAAAAAAAAAATCACTGGACAGATATCCATCCAAAGATTGTCAAGAAAATTTCCTAGGTCTAAGGGGAGAGAATTGTGATCAATTTAATCTGGAAAAAAGAAGATAAAGCAGGAAGGTTATTCTAGTCATGACACTAGTATCTATCCTCTAATTTCTATTAGTTTCAGACAATTAGGAATAGTTGAAATGGTCTTTAGAGCCATTATCCTAAACATTTCTGTACTTCAGAATGGCTTATTTTAAGAAGTTCAAAGATCAGCCTTTCTTTGGTTGACCTGACTTCAAAAACATTAATCCAACACAAATGTTTTTTCTTTTAGTGAAAGTACAGAAATCCACATTTTCCAACAAATACATTCCTGAGTTCTGTATGTATTGATTACTCAATGCTCATTACTGTTAACTGTTTAATGTAAAGATAAATGTGTATTTAGTTATATTATGTTGAAAAAAACCAAACTTTCCATTTTGACCCACCTATGCTTTAACATTTCCTTTTCTCCTCCCCCATCACAAACCTCAACCTGCCTCTTACCCTGCCATCCTTTTCTGGTGCAGGAGATGGGGAGGGACTACACTCAAGAGTCCAGAGAAGTACTTTAGTACTTTTAAATTTTAAAGACAAAATATAACTGTTTGAAACCACCCAAGTTCTTTAATGGATTGAAATCATTTCCTTAGCTTAATCCTGATTTAGTTTTAGGTTTTAAACATAGATTTTACATGATTTCTGGTAAGAAAGTCTTATTACACTGAAATAAGGGCTCTGGAGCAGTGAATTTGATTATGCTTTTTGAGGAAGGTAAAGGGATGTATGACCTAGCTAAAAAATTAGCCATGGCCAACCAACCTTGTAGCAAGAAATAAATCAACATTATCTGAAACACTGAACTGAGAAATTCCCCTTCTAGTTATTTAATATTAAATACTTCTATAACTAGTAGCAACTTGATGTCCTTGATTAGAATTTTAAGTTTCTATGAAACTTAAGATCAGAAAGAAGGGAATAAATCAAATATTGTTTGCATGATTAACAAGAACCTAGTAAGAGAATATATAGGAAAGGAGAAAACTGTATTTTTGCCCTTTTTGAAGTTACAAAAGTCTCCATGCAGATTCTAAATACAAAATGAGTTACTCTGTAACTTATTTACTTAAGTTACTTACTGTTTTAACTACCATAAGAGAAGCTGAACAAAGTAAGGCACATTCAACTATACAGTGTCGTAACACAGTTTACTTCTAATATTGCCCTCATCATCTCCCCCAAAATCTTTTACTTCCAGGTTCTTTTTAAAGTTGGATCCCAGCACCTAATTATGCAAATAGTTATTGAGAAATGGCCACAGGCAGTCATGGTTTCTGCTTTGAAAATATACCAAAGTAGGCGATTTTGTTAAAATTTTGCAATTTAGACTGCCACCATCCAAATGTTAAATTTTACCATATAAAATTTTTCAAATATTTAGTTACACAACCTCATCACGAAAGAAAATTTAATATTCAATTCAATTTTTGAAAGCAGACTACTTCTACTTCCTACATAGCTCCCTATCACAATGCTCCCTGTAGTAGATGTCCAATAACTTAGAAGTTCTAAATTTCAAGTAGTTTAAAAATTACTATTTAGGGTCTAGGGATATAGATGTGAAACTAGAAAGGCTCTAGCTCCGTGAGCTTAGTAGAAGAAACAGCTTTTCTAGATAGAAGTATCAACATGCAAACAAACCTTGGTGATATTCAAGTAGGAGGTATGCTAAAGCAGGGGTCAGCAAACTTGATTTCTACCCACTGCCTGTTTTTGCAAGTCAAGTTTTCTTGAAACAGAGCCACACCCATTTTATATATTAGCCATGGCTGTTTTTGTGTACAAGACAGAATCAAGTAACTAGAATTGCAAGGAGAGACTGACCCCGTGGTTCACAAACCCTAAAATATTTACTAACTAGTCATTCATATAAAAAGTTTGCTAACCTATGCTTTCGTGGTCAAAATTATTTAGTAAGGCTGGATGCCACTAAAACAAAAAGATTTAGACAAAGAATACTACTCAGGGAACAGAGCTAAAAGTCACTAAGAAGTAAAGACTTACACAAAGACAAATGCTATTCTGCTACTCAGGGGATAGCACAAAAGCACACACAAAGGAAAATTTCCTATTTAAACCATACAGCTGAAGGGAAGCCACTGAAAATATCTGAGATTATTATACTAAATATCAATAATAATTGAGGTAACTGCAGAGTATGGGTGAAGTGATAGTACAGTCATACCCCTTATCAGGAGAGAGGTTCCAA
Organism: Lontra canadensis; assembly: GCF_010015895.1. NCBI lineage: Eukaryota > Metazoa > Chordata > Mammalia > Carnivora > Mustelidae > Lontra > Lontra canadensis. The sequence continues at coordinate 1,180,281 of NW_022631198.1, read as the reverse complement.
GACCCTTCCCCCAACAACAGCAGATGCCTAAAACTGCAAATAGTACCAAACCCTACATATACTATGTTTTCCCCTATACATACATGCCTATGATAAAGTTTAATTTATAAATTAGGCACAGTAAGAGATTAACAATAAAACAATAAAAAACACACTGTAAAAAAAGTTATGTGAGTGTGGTCTCTCTCAAGTGTCTTACTGTACTGTACTTACCATTTTTCTTGTGATGATGTGAGATGAATAGATGCCTAGTGATGAGATGAAGTGAGATGAATGACAATAGGCATTGTGACGTAGCATTAGGCTACTACTGACCTTCTGACGATTCAGAAGGATCATCTGCTTCCAGACCACAGTGACCGCGGGGAACTGAAACCGCGGAAAGCAAAACCACGGATAAGGTGGGACTACTGTACAGAAAAAGAGCCCAGTAAATGTTACTGCAAAAGTGAAGACATTAGGACAGTTGTATTAGAGATAGAAAGGAAAAAATGGGTATGTTAGAGACAGGATCCATATAAACTAATCATCAGGGTTTGGAAAAAAATGAATTCAGTGTTATATACAAAGACTAGAGTGGTGATGTTGAATATATGTGGTTTGAACTCAGAGTAAAAGCAGTTGAAGTTTTGAGCTTAATACACAATGACAGAATTGGATGAGATTACTCAGAGGAGTTTGGGTAGCATGAAAGGGAGACTGAAAGAACACCAACATTTGAGAAAAAGAATGATACCAGGCAGGTTATGCTGAAGATGTAAAAGGGAGGAAAGTGAGTAGTTATGGAAATGCAAATTAGAGAATTTAGGAAGGGAGTGTTCAACTACAGCAATTCTTATTAAAAGTTAAGACTGTTAACTTTCTAGCCACTCTCTTTTTCCCTAGCTAGATGTCACTGCCTTGGTCAAGCAGTGGTACCTTATGAACATTTCTGCCCTGTAATCTTTTTTTAAGAGGCTTCTCTCACCCCTAATCGGGTCTCACTTTCTATCTTCTACACCATGGCTATCATTCTCTCCCTCTAAAAATATAAATCTGAAAGGGACCAAAACATTTCAATGGATTCTCATGGCCTACAGAGACTAGATCTGTTCGTCTTGTATAAAATTTCCAGCATTTGACACAGCTGTACATCAATAAATAAACTGGGCAACTAAAGACTTTTTAACTTATATCACTCACTTTCCTTGAATCACTCTGAAATGACTAGCATGTTCAAATACTATTTCATTTCCTCCCCCTAAAATAGTTATGACTTTCCTTGTACAATAAATAAACTAATTTCCACTTCTTTTTAAATCCCGACTAGCCTTCTCTGACCCTCTCACCCCCCCTTAGGAGTTTCTCTATGTTCCACACAAATTTTATATATTTTTCTACAGAGCAGTCATACTAGTCATGTATTTCCTTCCGTGTATGTTTCCCTATTAGACGGAATTCCTTAAAGACATGAATAATCTCTTTTCATCTCCTTATCACAACTGCTTCCCACAGAGCTTGGTGCTATATGTAAATATTTGAACAAAATACTACTCATAAATCAGTCAGGAAGCAAAAATATAACAAAGTAGTATTATGTCCACTGAAACCGATATTCAACCATTTTTGACCTACAAAAACAGCAACCACATATGGTCCAACAAAAAATTCAGCATTTAATTCTCCAAAGAAAAAGACTAAAGCTAAGGTTAAAGGTTAAACTTGAGACTTTTTTTTTTTTTTAACTTTTAAAATTGAATGATACTATTGTCCCAGTTTAATATTAACATTTAAGGGGCACCTGGGTGGCTGTTGGTTAAGCATCTGAATCTTGGTTTGCACTCAGGTCATGATCTCAGGGTGGTGAGATCAAGTCCCACACTGGGCTCTGTGCTGGGCTAAGAGCCTGGTTAAGATTCTTTCTCTCTCTTGCCTTCCCCATCTTCCCTGTCCTCACACACTTCCTCTCTTTACAAAAATAATAATAATAATAATAATAATAAATCTTCTGAAAACATTTAAACTTCTTAAAGATTTATTTATTTATTTGAGAGAGCAAGCGAGTGAGCATAAGCAGGGGAGGAGGGTTGGAGAGGGACAAGCAGGCTCCCCAACGAGCAGGGAGTGTGATGTGGGGCTTCATCGCAGGACCCTGGGATCATGACGTGAGCTGAAGGCAGACACTTAACCAACTGAGCCACCTATGTACCCCAAAAATATTTAAACATTTTAAAAAGCACATGTCTCAGGGCACGTGGCTGGGTGGCTCTGGATGGCCCAGTCACTTGGGCGGCCAATTCCTGATTCTGGCTTAGGTCATGATCCCAGGGTCATGGGATTGAGCCCTGTGTCCAGCTCTGCGCTGACAGTCTCCTTGAGATTCTGTCTCCCTTTCCCTTTGCCCCTACACAAGCACACTATCTAAATATTAAGTTTTTTAAAAGTCTAAAAACCAAAATAAAAAGCATGTCTCCCCACCAAAAAAGGAAGTCAGTCAAATATAAGGCTAAAAAAGAGGACTGTCACAATTGAGAACCTCCCCCAGGTCAATTTACCACTGATTTTGCCTTCCGATGCTTCATCAATGATGGCTACCTTATCACCCTGTTTTGCTATTCTGATTTCCTTCTCCAACCACTCCATAGTACCTCCCTATTCTTTTGCAAAGACTGTCAGAATCTTCTCCCCACCCTTTCCTTTTCCATTTTTGACTATACCAGAGAATTAGCAGCTTATTATCTTTGCTTAAAAAATTTTAGGGGCATCTGCCTGTCTCAGTCCGTGGAGTGCGTGACTCTTGGTCTGGGGTTGTGAGTTCTAGCCCCATGCTGGGGGTAAAGATTACTTAAAAATAAAATCCTTGAAAAAATTTTTTAAAGGTAACCTCTACGTCCTATGTGCAGCTCAAACTCACAAGCCCTAGACTGACTGAAGTAGTTAGAAGTCATCACCTTTTCAGGAGATACTTAAAACTCTTCACTGGTTCAATTTCAATCTTATATTCCCAATTTGGAGTTACACCAAACCAGACTAAATAGAACTGTCTGGACCACCTCTAAATATATACATTAGAAACTTGGAGCTTCAAGGTTTGCTTTTGGGTTCTGGTTCATTTCTACTTCCATGCTTATTCTAATCCAGTTTACTCTGAAGGTAAAATATCAAATTCAAGTTGCTTGGAATGAAACTGCTATTACTAAGATAGTAATAGACAATTTCTGCTTTTATAGCATGGGAGGTTCTTCCCTCACTTTCAGGTGGTAAGCTAACAAAATCTGGGGGTTAAATTTTACCTTCTATAAATTCTTTACAAGTTACCTTTCAGACTAATACCAAAGTAAATTCATTACTATTGCACTCATAAAAGCAGACTTAATGAAACATCAAGCATCTTAATACGGATGCTAAAATGGTAAGTCACTAGGAAAAAAAGGATCTCACAACCACGTTAAATTGTTACAAACATTCCTGTATGTCCCATATTATAGAGGGGGACAAAAGGATCCTTCCCCAATCTAAGAAATTCAACTAGGGCTGAAACCAAACTCAAATCTTTAGGCACCTGTAGTTAAGATTATGAGAAAGACAGCTGTGATGCCATAAGCAATCAGGGAGCAGTAATAGTAAAATGCAGTAAAGGTGAAAATACTTGCTCAACACTGTGTGTAAAGGAGAAAATTTAGTATTCAGATGCTTCTGTAAACAAAAGTCTTCTTTCCCTTTGATGGATTAACCATAACTTGTCTCCTGCCTCCTCCTACCCTGTAGATCAACTTCCTCACTCCCAAACCTAAAATCCCCTTTTTAAACTAAATATTTATTTTCAGATAAGTAATACATTCATATGACTACAAATACAAATGGGAAAATCTTGTTACTCCTCTGCCTAGACTATTTTAAGAGCTCATTAGAAAAATGCCTTCCAATCTATCTTACAAACTGGTGCCACATTAATCTACCTGAATGCAGGTCAATAATACCAACTCAGTTTTTCAAGCTCTTCAGTAAAATAAAACAAAGGCTGATGTACTATTTTATAAATTTAGAAGCCCAGACTTAAGAACAAATGATTTTTTTCAAGTACACAAAAATTAGGAATATTTCGGCATTCATCCGTCTCCTGTGCAGTTTCAGCCACTTCCATTCCACCAGCCCATCTCCCTGACATTCAGTGGCTTCCCACCTGCCTCCAGACCGACCTGACGATCTGGCAGCAACTTACCTTCTTTCTCTTTTATGTCCCCTCACCATAACCAAAGCAGAACCCTTTCACTGTTTACATTTACTCAGAATTCTCCAACTTATCCATTCTTTATTTTCCTCTTCTCTGCATTTCCATACGTCAAAAAATCTTCCCCCGTCCATCAAAACTCAGATTAAATGCTGCTGCCTCCATGAAAACATACCCCGCATTTACTCTTCCCACCTTTACGCCATTAAAAATTCTCCTTCCACTAAAGTCTTCTATTTATATCTGTATACACTTAAAATCTTGCCTGATAAACTTGTGTACTTTTGCCTCTACTTAAGCTCTACAAAGAAAAAGACTCAATCTTTCAAAGTCTTCCAAAACTAAGTGAAGTACTTTGCCTGTAAGTACATAATAAGTGAAAGGAAAACACACACACACAATTACTGCACAACTGTGTCAGAGAAAAGAAAAAAAGGATTAAGCTGAAGAAAGCTCTCTAGAGTTCTCAATCCTAGCAGGCAATGAGAACCACCTAGTGAGTTAAAATACATTTTTATTCCAGGGTGTAGGCCAGATCTAGTGAATTCAAATCATTTATGCCAATAACCTATAGATAACAGAGAAACAAATTTTTAAAGTTTTATACTGTAGCGCCTGGTGTCCTCTCAAGGATATTTTATACTAGATAACTGCCATGCTGACTCACTTCAACCGTCAAGAATTACACCTTATTTTATTCATCTCCCCTTGCAGCTCTACATGCTGGATAAAATTTACCATATAAAATTATTTTTTCATGAATATTACAAAAATATCAGCATTCTGAATGCTTGATAACCTTCAGCACAGTATTAGGCAAGATAAATCAACCTGGTTTAAACACTGACCAAACACACAACTCACACCAACCTACCTTATTTATTTCAACAGATTTGGCTTCAAATGACCATTTCAAAATCAAAGATTCACCTCAAAGAGTTAGGGTCTATTAAATGCTTTAAAGGAGGCAACAGCTGTCTGTCCTGTACGTGCATTAAAAGCTATCACTCTAACACAATGGAAGTATCAATGAGTAAAATGTTAGGTACCTGGAATTTGCTCTTGACACTCCTACCAAAGAAACTGTGAAGGTAGATAGGTTAAACAAGAATGACTAAGCTTTTTAAATGTTCAGGCTAGACATGGGTACTTTGGGGTTCATTATAGGTTCCACTTTTGAATATAAATTTTTTCATGGCCAATTTAAAAAGATAACACTTTAAAGTTCACCCCTTAAGTGCCACTTGAAAAAAATAGAAAACAGGACCTATGTCTCACCATACATATTAATACTACTATGTAATGGTACAATATTCCTCCGATAATATAAAGATTAACCCTCGGTTTCTTAAGGAAAGTTAATAGCATAACATATATCATAAGCTAAAAGAAAAATCCCAAGAATTTTAATTCCCACCAATCCCTTTTTTATGCCTCATGTATCTATCTTTATTTCATATCCTCAAATTTACTGAACATACTTCCAAGGCTGCAAATAATTAATGTTTAATCTAAAAAATGCACCATTCCTACTGAACTTACTGAGCACCCTCTTACCTACTATTTTCAAATAAAGTTGTTGAAGAACTTATTTTTCAAGTTAGGAGGTATGCATAAGAACTTCTATTCCTGAGCCTAACTAACTTCGTAAGTGATCGCCTTTGAATGTTTAAAGAGAAGACTACGCTAAAGGACCAAAAAAATACAGGTGTTCTTTTAAAGGATATTCCAGTAAGCTTCTGGATTACCTTCTTTAGAGTTTAACTTAAAAAAAAAAAAAAAAAAAAAGGCAAGCCAGCCTTCACTTATAAGAACTTCAGATCTTCAAAAGGTTGTAATTCAAAACAAATTCAAAGAAAAGAGAAATTAGTGACCTAATAAACCAATCCACATTTGGCAGTAATTCAAAGAACCTGCCACTTCAGGAACTAACTGAACTGAATGTTATCCATTGTTGGTGGGAAGGGGGATGCAGCAATAACACAATCAATACCAATTTAATCTCAATAATATTCAACTACAAAATTTGAATTGATGCACTTCACTAAAGCAAATCATTCATTACTATCAGCAAAATTAAATGTAACTGCATCCATGTAGGGGCATTTAGCTCATCTAAATACCACTGATTTCATGTCTAGTTAGCTTACCTATATGGAAAATGCATACAGAATACCTAGAAATAAATTGGAGTTAATACTCCCATTTAAAAAGGCTTACAATTCACCACAATAAAAATCTATATAAAACTAGGAGCCACTTAATGGAACAACTTGTCCCAGACTTTTTCCACAGGCTGTGGAAGAAAACCGGATATGCTCTCAGGTTCACACAATGACCACCAATACAAAATACTCAGGTAAAGATTTTCCCAGTAAAAGTCTCTGGAGGGCCGATGGCACAGAAGATATCACCAGAAACGCCAACTCCCCCAGCAGAATTTAACTTATAATTAACCACAAGTCTTAAGAAACTAAGCAATTTTTTTTGGTCTTGACTTTCCTAAAAACATCCACTTCTTGGTCAATTCATTTATTTCCAAACAGCAGTGCTGGAGAAAAAAGTGAAGACAGGTAATTTTATCTGCCAGGATTTCTACTCCTAAACTCCCAAAAGGCACTACTACTACTTACTCCCATTTTTTAAAGGAAGAAAAATAGTAAAAGGACATCTGTTCATTTTACTAATGTCTTCCAGTTTGCAGATAAGGTAAGGTATGCAGAGGCGGCAATTTGCTTAAAAGTCACATAAATAGCTTTGTTATTCATCTCCGAGGCAGTGATTCTTCCAGGGAGAATATGGGAATTACCTCATCCCCACTATATGATATGCTGCCCCTTCCCTGCAGTTCCAGGTCACTGCTTAAATGAGCCAATACTAAAAATGGGAATGTGCAGCATATCTGAGGTGTGTGTATGCACGCATGGGGTATAGATTTGTGAGGGGAGGAGGGGAATATGGAAACGGAAGACTGAAAACTACTGTTCTCAAAAGTATCAAGGTTGTAAACATCATTCACTAAGCCTTGTTATTTGCTGTAGGTATTTAAATAAGTATAGCAAATTTTTAAGACACAATATAGCATATAGCAAATTTTTAAGACACCATATAGCAAATTTTTAAGACACAAATAGCAGCAGAGCCAGATAAGCACCAGACTCCGGATTTCAGCTCAGATAATGATCTCAGGGTCCTGCTAAGCCCAGAGGTGGACTCCCTGCAGGGAGTCGGTGTATCTCCCTCTCCCTCTGCCCCTCCTCACCTTCGCTCTCTCTCTGAAAAAAATGAATTTTAATTTAAAATAAGACACCAAGAAACCATATTCTAAAAAAAGTTATGGGCATGGAACTTGAAAGATATCTGATTCCTTTTTTAAACACAGGCTTCAGGGCTATGAAAAGTACAGACTCCAAGTGCCTGGTTCTACAATGCTAACTGGGCTTGCTGTTGCAGTTATCAAAATTATTTTCCAGTTACCATTCAGCACCCATTATTCCTTTGTGTAAAAGAAAAAATAGTTTGACACACCATCTTTTTGGACTCCTCCTCAAAAACACTGCTCCTACTCATTTTACACGTATTAGAACTATCAAGTGAGCTCACTAATAAAGAAGCGTTATGATATAAAAAGCAAAGGAGAGGGAACATCTGTTCAAAGAAAAATTTTAAAAACAACCCAAGAGAAAATATGTCATCCCTTTAGGCACAACCCCACCCTTCTTCACTCTTTGAACTAAGTGTAGGAAGTCAAATACACTTGTATATATATATATTTTTAAATGCTTTTAAGTTGAAAAAAAATTTCTTCAAAATAGTACTATTGCCAAAGACCCTAAATTAGTTTATCAGCAGCTTTATCCACTGTTACTGTCAACTTAGTTCACAAATTCTTAAACAATCTCATAGTAATTTCCAAAATTCACCCTTAATACACCAGCTAATAAATGTAAGTTAAATCGACCAGTAAGAATCTTTATATAAGAAAAAACGAGTTACCTTTAGTGTGATATACAATAGCAGCCCTCAGGTCAAAAGAACCCCAGCTATCATTTCTTTCTAGGCCTCTCTGGTATCTCTGTTCTTTGGCGGAGCCTAACAAAGTGTTCGTAGGAGACGCCAGAGGATTTTGATTTTCTATCTCGTAGTCCTTTGAGAGAAACACTAAAGCACCTTGACTACTGGTGTCTGCTTTTTGCAGGTCACCTATATGACTGGGTTCCAAGGATAAGGCTCCACTCTCACTAGTAGTCCCAGATTTTAGAATGCTACCCAGAACTTGAGGACTAGTCCGTTTTTCCAGCTCATAAGCCTTGGGAAACACAGGATGCTCAGTTCCTGAGGGGATTATTTCAGCACCCTGTGGAACCAAAGTGGCAGGATATTCCCCTTGAAATGTCACCTCCATCACTTTATGATCTGATGACTTCCCAATAACAGTCTCAGGGCCAGCACTGGGCTCATTTATAAATGATAAACCCCACTGATTCTGGAAGATATCCCCCAGGTTTTGCTGATCTGTTTGAGAGGGCAGATCCACTTGTGCTGTGCTCAAGAGCACAGTTTGCATATTTGAAGGATAGATAAAAAGGCTAGATTTAATTTGTTCAACAGCTGCTGAAGTCAGACTCATGTCCTGGAGAACTGAATCAGTCCCAGAAGAGATGGGTGTTAGAGTATTAGCAGCAGTAGTTAGCAGTGGCTGACCCCCTGGAGAATACACACTTGCATCAGTCCCTGCTAAAACAGGCCCATTAGAAAAGTTGGCCGAAGTAACAGATTTCAGCGCTGACATAGGGACCTGGGATAACCGACTTGAAGATTGGGTCTGAGTTTCCCCAGTAGATGACGAAGAGGATGAAGATGAAGATGGCGACACAGAAGAATTCTGTACAGTTTTGTTGAGGTTTTCCTTAACTTTGCTTGCATAACTTATTTTAGGAACTATTTTAGCGCTGCTATTGTCCACTGGAAAAACGGGGGGTGGTTTAAATAGGGTCCACGAGTCCTCTTTGGAGGTAACAGCAGAAGCATGCTTTCCTTTGGGCCGATCATCAAACTTTTTGTTGCTCACACCAGGTTTAATATCAGAACTTTTCCGGAGCATATCACCCACAGCAGGTTTTCCTCGATTTGTTCCTCCAGGCCCAGTTTCATACTTCCAAATGGGCTTCGAACCATCTACTCGATTTCCCTTTTGTTCACTGTAGTCAGGCTTGAAAGTTTCAAGTCCCTGTTTTAAGGTTGGGACACTGGTCTCTTGTTGCATTATTTTGTCCTGAACTAAATTAAGGTTTTCACAACCCTTGGCACTATTGCGCCTAGCTTTCCTTTTTTTAGGAGTGGTATATCCGCTCTCAGATCCACTACCATCGTTATCTGCTCCTTTGCCCATATAACCATTAGTAATATAGCCAGAATTATTTGTTACAACACCATTTGGAATTGCTACTGTATCAGTCTTGTCTACAGACTGGTTCTCTCCAGATTTATTTTCATAAGATTTCCCATTCTTTTTGTCCATACTGTTTTTCTGCATGAAATTCCTGGTTTTAATTCCTGCTTTCCCAAAGGTGCTGGCCTTTACAGTCTGCTTCAGATTAGTGTCTACAATTTGTTGGTTGCCATTGAGGACCCTGGAAATAGGGCTGGTAGCTTCATCAGAACCCAGGCTCTTTAAAGATATTTCTCTTTCTCCAGCATTACCGTTTAGTTCACCATAGCCTAGAGGGGGAAAAAAAAGGTTTTTTTTTAAACAATTACAATATACAGATTACAACAGTACCTAACTTTTTTTTTTTTTTAAAGATTTTATTTATTTATTTGACAGACAGAGATCACAAGTAGGCAGAGAGGCAGGCAGAGAAAGAGAAAGAGAGAGAGAGGAAGAGAAGCAGGCTTATCGCTGAGCACAGAGCCCAATGAGGGGCTTGATCCCAGGACTCTGGGATCAGGACTTGAGCTGAAGGCAGAGGCTTTAACTCACTGAGCCACCCAGGCACCCCAACAGTACCTAACATTTAAAGACACTATGCTAGGAGCATTAGCTTGACTATCTGTTATTATTTCACAACTACGAGAAAACACCTGTGAGCCCCGTAAAGTCTACCAAGCAAGAGACTGAACCAAGCTGGAATTCAAACCAAAGTCTGAGGTCAGGAAGAACAAGACCTCTTAAACTGTATGCCATACTCTCTCATCTAACAATCAACTTACCCATTGTTCTCACAGGCTGTTGTAAAATTTCCTTTACAATTAAGAGCAGAGCTACCCTCTGGGCAAAAATCAAGTTATATTGATACATTAATTGTATGTATTACAGTAAAATTTAAAAATCTCTTTCTAGGGCCACCTGGGTGGCTCAGTTAAACATCTGCCTTAACTCAGGCCCTGATCTCAGGGTCCTGGGATTGAGCCCCACATCATCAGGCTCCTTGTTCAGCAAGGAGTCTATTTCTCCCCTGACAACTGTCTACCCCTCCCCGCTGCTCGTGCTCTCTCGCGCTCTCTCTCAAATAAATAAAATCTTAAAAAATATATATATATGTATATACACACACACACACACACACACATATATATATATATGTATATATATATATCCCTTTCTATGGCTGGTAGTCACCATAAGCAGTTTCTACTGCATTCTGCTAAAGAAAAATCTAATACTTGTGAAATTTTTCTACACTAGTCTTGAATTTATTTTAACATTTCCCAGACATTAGATCATACTATTTATGTATGAAACCAAATGTTTCTAACTCTTTTAAGATACATTTTCTTCATTTTATATCTGGGTAAGAAGACTCTCAGAGAAATTAACTTGCCCAAGTCACAAAGTAAAGAACTGGAAATGTGAACTACAGCCTGCCTATGACATAGTTTCCTATTACTATGTAATACTGCCTACAAGTGATGCAGTATTATTTACTAACAAAACTACAACGCAAGTTATTTAACTTATTTATTTTTAAAGATTTTATTTATTTATTTGACAGAGAGATACAGCTAGAGGGAACACAAGCAGGTAAGTGGGCGAGGAAGAAGCAGGCTTCCCGCTGAGCAGGGAGCCTAATGTGGGGCTTGTTCCCAGAACCCCGATCATGACCTGAGCCAAAGACAGATATCTAATGACAGCCACCCAGGAACCTTGAAAGGTATTTAATTTTAAAACGTGTTATGGTGTTCAAGTTTCAGACTTTCAACTGCCATAAACAGTTTATTACCATACGTTATTTAACTAGGCTAACAACAGTTTTCTCCCATTTCCTTACCAGTTAAACAGTGATATTAGTTATCCACCTTTCTATGAAATGTTCCCAAAAGCATTTTGAGGTCAAGTAATTAGAAACAGATACATAACAGAAGGATAAACACAAATTCATTTAAGGGAGTTTTTTAGGGGACTGGGGGAGGGGCATCCAATCAGAATACTAAGTAATTTGCCTTTGTCACTTTTATTCATTCATTCTTGTGGGTCTTTAGCCTGTGAAGGCTAAAAGGAATGTGAGCTGTATATTCTTGTTTTGAAATTGTTTTAATTCCCAATACAGTAAACATCAATAGATACATAACCCACAGTAAAAGCTCTTTGTGAATTTTAAAAGCATAAGGGATCTAAGGTTTTTTGTTTTTGTTTTTTAAAGATTTTATTTATTTATTTGACAGAGACAGATCACAAGTAGGCAGAGAGGCAGGCAGAGAGAGGGAGGGAAGTGGGCTCCCTGCTGAGCAGAGAGCCCAATGCGGGGCTCGATCCCAGGACTCTGGCATCATGACCTGCTCTATCGGGATTGTGGGATCATGACCTAAGCCGAAGGCAGAGGCTTTAACCCACTGAGCCACCCAGGGACCCCTTGTTTTTTCCCCCCCCCAAGTGTGAGAACCATTGTTTTAAAATAATTTGATGTGGAATAGAACAGTCTGGGAAGATGCACAGCAGGATTTACTGTAATTTTAAGGCACTCATTCCGTATCAGAGAAAAAGATAAGGATGCTACGAATGAACAAAGGCATTTTCTCCTACTGTATTAACTTTCAGAAAATAACTCAAGACTATAATCGTTCCTAAGATTCAGTGGCACAAAACTTGTAACACAAAAAATTTATTTTGTTAAAGCTCTTTTGCAGAATTGTATTTAAATTTTTTTGACTGCTGAATGTGTTTTTTGGATAGCCAATCAAATCAAACTTTTGGTGGAAAAATTCTAACTATGAAACTACTAGTAAAGAAGAGACCATTCCTTAGGATGTTTTCTGAAAGTTTCTTTTTTTTTTTTCTTTAGAAAAGCAGCAAGTTCCTAAATAGAGACTCTCATCGTTTTTAACAGATCCAAGTTTACCTGTGTACCCCTAGACTAAAACAAAACAAAGAAACAAAACAAAACAAAAAAAAAACACTACATACACCATTTCATGCTAACAGGCCAAACAAAGGTTTTGTACTCTTGGGCCTATTAGTCATAACTTTCTCAAAGGTAAGCAATCTTAAGAAAAAAAAATTTCAATGTCCAAACTAACCTGAACCAAAGCCAAGACTTTTAAGTGAACCAGAATAGTTTTTCCTGAAATTACTAATATTTAGTGGTTCCAGTATCAGGAATCACCTAACAATTTATTAACAGCTCAAAAAACACTATACTTCCACTCCCAAGTTTTAGTAACAAAAAACATTTCTCATTTAACTGAATTTTTTTTTTTAGGGGCACCTGGGTGGTTCAGTCAGTTAAGCATCTGCCTTATGCTCAGGTCATGATCTCAGAGCCCTGGTCTAGTGGGGAGACTGCTTCTTCCTCTCCCTCAGCAGCCCCCCAACCCCATCATGCTCTCTTTCTCTCTCAAATAAAATCTTTAAAATTTTTTTCTATAGAAATTTACACAAAGTGTGTAAGAGACATTTTCTTTTAAAAACTTAGGTATTTAAGAAAAACATGCAAATACCACAGAATCACTGAGAGAAATCAAAGGGCTCTTTGCACTTTCACTATTCAGGTCTGCCATGCTAAAGCATCTAACCCTATTTTAAATGGACTCTGCAAAACTTCAGTCCTAATAAATCTAGCTTTTGGATTAGAAACCCAAATTACTGAACACATTTGGCCCTCTCTTGCGCCCTCTTCTGGAAAATGAAAACGGGTTCCTCTTTATAGATTTGTGGGTAATGGGTCATAAAAGCCCACTTCAACATATTACAGACACATTTCAAAAATGCTCGGTTTTCTTAGTAAATTAGCATTATACATGTTGACGCCACAGTACCGTGACCAGGCCACACATGGAAAACTGTTCATCCCAAATTGTTTACATTCTCTCAAAATCGCTAAGCCCAGTTTCCCCTCTTTATCCTCTTCCTGGATTAGACATACTACTTTGAAGAATGCCGGAGGCTGAATGGTTCAGGGGCTCTTCTGTATGTAGAGACGATTCCTGCAGGGGTGGTGTATATTAATACCTGACCAACTAAATAAAATTTTCCAATCTGAACAGTAATACTGCTTTATATTCCAAGCAACCATGATAAAGATTTTCTTTCCTCTAAACTGAAAAAGACCTAAGGTTAAAACATTTAGTGATGTGTATCTTCTGATAGTTTTCAAACTGTTCCAATCCGTTAAGATTAATTCGCAATAGACGTATATGTTCATTTCTACTGCACACCTGATGTCCCTACCCCCAAAAGTGGAAAATCTGGCATTCCAATTTCAGTCTTCAAATTACATTAATCTTCAACAGAACAGTAATTTTTCTCCAGCTCTCAGTAACTGTTTGTATCACATCTGATATGCTGGGTTTAACATCCATTTTCTTACCATTCCCTTCATTTCTCTTCCAATTTATAAAGAACCTTTAATTTGTAAAAATCTGCCTGGTCACAAACTTTTAAAGTTCATTTCTTCTAAAATGTTTTCTAAAATGACTTTTACCCTCAATTTAACATTGTTCAAATCAAGAGTTTGGGGCTCGGCATCAATTTGAAAATAGGAAAACACCTTTCCTTTTTACATGGAAAAAAGCCTCGTCCAAGGCAAGATGGTAGTGAACCAACCGCATGGATGAACCATCTCGTTTCTCCTTTAAGGACAAGAAACAGGGGTCAAAAAAAAAAACCTCGCCCGCTACCCCATCCAATCATTTTTCTAATCTCGCTCCTCAAAATCACCACCCAAGCCCAGAAAGTAAATGCTGGGGGGCTTGAGAGAGCTAAACCAGGTTTTTTTGTAAAAAATGAGCTGTTAGAAGGAAAGGGCCCAAGTGAAAGCCTGAGAGGCGGAGTCGTGAGCGAACCTGGCAGGAGACGAGGTTCCTGTGGCAGAAAAACTCGTGACCGGGGAGCCTGGTTCCCGCTGGGTACCCCACCCGGCCTTCAGGCACCGCCTCTACCCAAAATGTACCCCCCTAGCCCTCCTGCCCCAAGGAGTGCCGCGGCCGCCGCCCGCGGCCTCCTGCTCCTGGCTCCACTTCGAGGCCGGCTCCTCTCCCGGACCGCCCGCGCCTCCCGCCGCACCCGGGAGCGGGAAACGCGGCCGCCGGCGCGCGGGGCCCGGTGCAGGCCGCTCCCCTCGTGGCCGCTTCCCTCCCCCACCCCAACCGCCCCCGCCCCTCACCCCAGGGACCCGCCCGGGGCCGCGCGGCCGCCACCGGGTTACACAACCCGGCCGGCGACGGGGGGAGGGGCGGCCAAGGGCCGGGGGCGACGGCGCCCCCGCAGTGCGGGGGGGCAAGGCGGCCGCGGGTGGGGATCCCGAGACCCCCAGCTCCGCCGCGCCGAGCCCCCTCGACACCCTTCCCCCTCCGCTCCTCAGTGGGCCGGAGTCGGTGACAGGAATCGGCTTCCAACATGGCGGACAGGAAGCGGCCCCGCGAGGAGGAGAGAACATTCCAGCCGCGCCGGCTCTGGGGGGAGCGGGCCCGGGGCGCCGGCCTCGCGAGGAGCCGTGAGGGTAGACTGCGGGATCTGCTGCCCAAGAGGGGGCATCTAGAGGTGCAAATGACTCGGGAGACGAGGGGTCCCGGCCGCCCCCCCAGACGGGGAACCCCAAGGCCACAGGTGGGCTTGGGGTGGCGAGTGAGGGAGGACACTTCCTCAACTCTGCCCACCTACCCTCGCCTCGCCGCCTGCAAAAGGGTCTCGCGACATCACCCGAGTCGGGATTCGCCAGGCCTTCTTGAGCTACACCCCGAAGGCTTCTGGCGGGGGGAGCTGTGGTCACCCCAACTCAGGGCCACAAGATTAAGGTTCCTCCGGGGCCTCAGGAAGGTAAACGGGAAAGATATAATAAGGCTAGACTTCTAAGGCCGACCCTCCGGGTCTCCCTCCAGCCCTGGCGGGGGCCGGGAAGGTCACACTGGCCTGGTTGGGCCTCTCCCGTGTTGAGGGGAAGGAGAGGGCGCTGCAAACCCCGCGGCCCAGCCCGGGCTTTGGAAGAATGGAAGGGGGCTTCCCCAGACCCGCAGGTCACAGAGACACACAAACACACACGCACACACACCACTCCGACCGCGATCGCGCTTTCCACATCCAGCCCCACCCCCATCTCCCCTACCCCCCACCCCCATTCCCCTTCCCCCACTCGTCCTCCCTCCCAGACCTGTTTTCTTCTTCGGCGTTTCCTGGTGCTGCTGGAGGGCGTGTTTCTGCTCATGTTTCAGCGCCTTCGGCTGGGCCTTGGGGCTGCCCTCGGCTCCATGCTGCAGGTATTGGTGAGGCTGCTGGTGATGGTGGTGGTGATGGTGGTTGTGGCTGTGGTTGTAGAAATAATAATGGTGGTGGTGGTGCGGCTGCTGCTGCTGCTGCTGCTGCTGGGGGTGATGGTGCGGATGGTGGTGGCTGTGATGGTGCTGAGGCTGTGGCTGGCCGGGCTTCTCCTCCATTGAAAGCGGCTGGGACTCCCTGGCTGAGGCTGCGGGCTGCTGCACCGTCAGGATCTGAGACTGCTTCTTGGGGCTCACTCAGTATATCTGAGCGCGTCTAGCCAGCGCACTGGTTAACCGAGCGATCCTGCGAGATTGGCAGCGACGCTCCAGCAATCAGGAGCCACGCTGGGCCACAGGCCCCGCCCCTAGCCCAAATCCTCTTTCCTTCCCCTTCGCCACTGCCTCCTGGCCAACGCCACTTACCCTGTGCAACCTCACAGGGCCGGGCCTTCAACGTCAGCAGTATGGCTCTCTCTTCTGTCGCTTTCTCTCCTTCACCGCGCAGTCTGCGAACGGCACTTTCTACACTCCTTACCCGCAAGCAAACTCACGTCGAGTGTAGCAGATTCCACTGGCGATTCCACTGGCAATTCCACTGGCTCGGGGAGCCATCTGTTGGGTTTTGCACCTCCTAGAATCTGTTCGCTTTTTTTTTTAATCCTTTTCCGGGTAACCAGAGGAGAAGCTCAGTTCCCTTAACCCTGAGACCACTAAAGGGGCAATACAAAAAGAGGAAATAAATACATTTTTTTTAAAGAACACAAGCGCTTCACAATCCCGTAGATCATTTTGTATTCTGGATTCATTTTGCTTTGTATTCATATGCTAATCTCTTCCTTTCCACGAAGGGATTATAGGGTTCCACAATGGGGTATCTGTGTAATTTTCTAAGAGGGCACAAAGGGTTTAAATCATTGTTTCTTTGTAGTTGGAGGCAAGGGAGAGCGGGAGGAATGAAAATCTACAATCTACAGTGAAGTAGTTTTGTTGTTGTTGTTGTTGTTGTTGTTAACCCAGGTGAGGTCAACTATAGAACCAAGATAAATTGTAGAATATGAAGTTTCAAGAGCGAAAGGGCACTTTAAAAGTTACTAAGTTAAAAAAAAAATTTGCATGTATGGAAAATAATGGAATTTAAATACTCTTGCTCTTGTAATGTTGGTTTAATTTATTCTGCATTATCACATCACAGCCTGATTTTTTAAAATCAAATGTTAGGAACATTGTGAGTGAGAGTGATTACTCAGGAAGAAAGAGAAGGGTTGTGTTGGGGAAGGGCACAGGAGTACCCTTTGATAATATTTTATTTCTTGAGCTAGATAGTAATGACACATGTATTTGCTTTAGAATTACTTCTTAAACCGAGTATGCATATATATATTACACTATTTTCAGTATATGTTACATTAGGGGGATTTTTTTAAATTTACAATTTTTAAGTATACGGTGGCAGTAAGTACATTCATATTGTTGTGCAACCATCACCACTGTGCATCTCCAGGACTTCTACATCCCAAACTGAAACTCTGCACCCAGTAAACCATAATTCCCCTTTTCTCCTTCCCCACATTCCCTTTTAACCAATATTTTCTGTCTCTGTGATACCTCATACTAGTCAAACGATACAATATCTAATCTTTTGTGTCTGGCTTATTTCACTTAACCCATCTTCCAGGTTCACTGTATTGTAGTATGTATCAAATTTTCCTTCAGTTTTAAAGCTGAATGATAGTCCATTGTATGTATATGCCCCATATTGTTTATCCATTCATTTGTCAATGGACCTACGGATTGTTTCCTCAGTGTATATTTTACAGTTTTTAAAATGTGGCTCCAGGAGTACCTGGCTGGCTCTGTCAGTGACATGTAACACTTTACCTTAGGTTGTGAGCTTGAGACCCACGTTGGGTGTGAAGATTATTTAAAAATAAAACTCTGGGGTGCCTGGGTGGCTCATTCCTTAGGCGTCTGCTCTCGGCTCTGGTCATGATCCCTGGTCCTGGGATAGTGCTCCCTGCTCAGTGGGAAGCCTGCTTTTCCCTCTCCCACTCCCCGCTGCTTGTATTCCCTCTCTCACTGTGTCTCTCTCTCCCAAATAAATAAATAAAATCTTTTGGAAAATAAATAAATAAACATCCTAAATAAATAAATAAATAAATAAAATGGCTTGATTTATTATGGCAGGACAATATTAAAGGAACAAAGAAGCTTTAAGGGAAAAATCTGTGCTCTGAAATTAGTGAATATCAACACAAAAGCAGAATTAAAAGGTAAAAGCCTTTTTACGACAGCATATGTCGGGGAATTCAGACAACCATGACCAGATATTGGCTTGTTCTTTATAGTGAAGGATTTGTGTCGCCTTGCTAAAATCTGAAGAAAGACCCATTTAGGGTATGATGGGGAGTACATTTACCTAATTTTGAGAACTTAAACCCCTATAATAACATTGTGACAAATAAGTCTTTCCCATTGAGTAGTATTCCACCACTTTCTCATCTACTGAAAAAGAAATAAAAGTGCATGTACAAGTTAGAATTATGTTGATAGGGTTTTAGATTCCTTTCCTGACTTAGACATTTAGTTGGAAGGCAAGAATTCCTGAGTTCTAACTTCTGTTTCTCCCTTTTCTACATTACAGTTGCAGGCAAACCAAAAGCATTTACTCTGAGTTTCTGACTTACCACACCTTAGCCTACCTTACTTTCTTCACATACAATTGAATGAATTTTAGGAAATTTGGCTTCAGGTGCTTTAGTTACTATGAATATTGCCTTAGTAGCATGTAGCAGCATGGAGAAAGGCTTGTGATATGACATAAGAAAAAATGCAGAATATTAAATTCTATGTATGCTACCATCATAACCTTGTAAAACGTGAATATTTAAAAATAAGTATGGAAATACAGGATGAGAATATGTACCTTTTCTTCCATCTGATTTTTCCAAAAGTTTTATATAAAATGTTTGAAATGTGCCATGTATTTGAAAACAATGATGCCATAATATCAAACCTCTGTGAAAAGAGAATAATTGGGTATTCTTATTTCAAGCATTTCTTTTTAAAGATTTTATTTATTTACTTGACAGACAGAGATCACAAGCAGGCAGAGAGGCAGGCAGAAAGACAGGGGGAAGCAGGCTCCCCACTGAGCAGAGAGCCCAATGATGCTGGGCTCTATCCCAGGACCCTGGGATCATGACCTCAGCCGAAGGCAGAGGCCCTAACCCACTGAGCCACCCAGGCGCCCCTATTTCAGACATTTTTTAAATAGCATCTGCGCTAAGGAGAAAAACACATCAGGAAACTATAACAAGTCTGGTAAAATTACGGATGCTTTTGTCCCCCTTTTCTCTATTTTCCAAGTGTTCTGTTATGTAGTTATTACTTTTCATAACATTTTTAAAAATTTATTAAAAAATTGAATCTGTACAATCCTTTGAAATTCATTTTACAGCTTATTTTACCTACATTCAATGTGGGAAGTTTTTTGTTTTTTGTTTTTTTCTCTTAAAGATTTTATTTATTTCTTTATTTGACAGAGTGAGAGCACAAAAAAGGGAGCAGCAGAGGGAGAGGGAGAAGCAGGCCTCCCGCCAAACAGGAAGCCCAAGGTGGGACCAATCCCAGGACCCTGGGATCCCCACCCACACTGAAAGCAGACACCCAACTACCTGAGCCACCCAGGCACCCCCAGTGTGGGAAGTTTTAATGGTGATAGGAAGTAGGTTAGTGTTTTAACTATTGCTATAATCCTAGTTGTTAATATTTATTGAGCATTTACTATGTGTCAGGAACTGTACCAAGTATTTTATCTTTGTTTTCATTTGTAACTTTTTTTAAAATATTTTATTTATTTATTTGACAGAGATAGATCACAAGTAGGCAGAGAGGCAGGCAGAGAGAGAGGGGGAGAAGCAGGCTCCCTGCTGAGCAGAGAGCCCGATGCGGGGCTCGATCCCAGGACCCTGAGATCATGACCGGAGCCGAAGGCAGAGGCTTAACCCTCTGAGCCACCCAGGTGCCCCCATTTGTAACTTTTTAAGATAGATACTAAGCCTGTTTGATAAGGAATTTGAGATAAGGAATTTGAGGCCTGAATTAGTTAAGAGAATTGCTTATGACTGAAAGCCACCAAGTTTATAACAGGGCCTGAAATAGATGCCAGATTGGCTGGATAGAAAGAATTTCTAACACTATCAAAGTGATATACATTTCTTTCTTTCTTTCTTTCTTTCTTTCTTTCTTTCTTTCTTTCTTTCTTTCAAGATTTTATCCATTTATTTGACAGACAGAGCTCACAAGTAGGCAGAGAGGCAGGCAGAGAGAGGGAGGTGGAAGCAGTCTCCCTGCTGAGCAGAAAGCCTGATGCCGGGCTTGATCCCAGGACCCTGGGACCATGACCGGAGCCGAAGGCAGAGGCTTTAACCCACTGAGCCACCCAGGTGCCCCGTAATATACATTTCTAAAACTTTAGTAAACTTCTGAAAAAACATTCATGCTGTATCACAACCACTGTGAAGATGGTGTCTGTTATTAATAGAGGCAGGGTATACTCTGAAGCTACTGAAGGTTCAGGGCCCTTCAGTGCACAGGCCCCTCCAAATTCCTAGAAATGACCTTTTGAAAGAGTTAGATATTTTTTCATTATTTTGTAAAATTTTTTAAAGTAATATGTTTTTGTATTTTATTCCTTAATGAGGGAAGACTCCCAATTTGAGGCTCACCCTGGTTAACAGTCATTTGGGAATCTCAGAAGTGTTGTAACTCAATAGGTACTTTAAAAGGGTATAGTCATATTTTATAATGATATGGGAAAATATTGACACTATAATTCAAGTGCAAAAAGCAAAGTAACAAATTCTATATACACATTATTGTTGCGTATAAAATATGCATTCAAAGACTATGAGGGAACTTGAAAAATGAAAGCAATAAAATCTTTTTATCCATTTGCTCATCCACAAATATTGATTAGGCATTTTTTAATGTACCAGGTATTATGCTTTTTGTTATTTGGGTGTCATTTGTTTGTTTCATTTCATTTTATTTTTTAAAGTTTATTTATTTAAATAATCTCCATACCCAATATGGGGCTCAAATTCATGACTCCCAATATCAAAAGCCACACGTTCTTCCAACTGAGCCAGCCAGGTACCCCTTGTTTTATTTTTTTAATCCATTTCTCTTATTGATTCAGTTTTGGAACTTGGTTAAATATATTTGCAAGACTGTCTTAATTATCAAATGAAATGACTTTTTATACACCTTTAATCTTATACTTCGTGTACTATGACAACTTAAGAGATCTAGAAATATTTAACTCTCCAGACCTCAGTTTTTTCCTCTCTAAAATAGGAGAATGGGCAAAGAGGCTTCCAAATTTTTTCCCATTCTAACATGTATGATTGTATATCTCTGCTCATTCTTTCCAGATTGATTAGCCCTTTATTTCATTATAATAAAAGTATACAACAGCAGGAAATTTAGCTGATAAAATTTGAGTTTTTCAATGGTAACAATTGATTATAACTTTACAGAAATTATAATCAGAAACAATATTATGTAGTTTTATATAAATAGAAATTGGCTTTCTGATGATAGTTCCAGTTTCAAAATGAGGCAAATCACTAGTAACATCCACTGTTTTATTTCAGCAGGGAAAGAATTTTATTCATGTATATTTCCTTTAGATCTTAATATTTTTGCCTAGAGACACTAACTTCAAAAAACTTTCAAAGGAATTGAACAGAGGTATGGGTAAATTAGGTTAGTCTTTTAATAACTGGAATATGACAACTTTTCTAAATATGAAAGTTTTAAAAAGTGACATTTTGCTTTTATGAAAAGTATTATGGGAAAAGTTTGAGAGAGAAACTACAGCAGAATAGTCTATATTCTGTAGTCAGACAAAAATGAGATGGGATCTCTATTTTGAAACTGCTTAGCTTAGTGACCTGGCTTGGGCAAATTATTTAACCTCTCTAAGGCTTAGTTTACTCAGCTGAAAAAAGGAAGTAATATTAGTGCTTAACTCACAAGGTGTGGCGAAGTTTAAATAAGATAATATACACAAAGTTGTTGAGTATAGTGTTTATAATATTAGTAAGTGGTGTCAAATATCAAATGTTAGTGATACCAAATTATTAAATATGAGATATATCAAGATAAACTCTCAGATATATTTCATTAAAGAAACTGAGTTTCAGAGAAATCAATTAGCAAGTTAACCAAGAATAGAGTGTTTTCCCAGTTTTTGAAATGATAGGCAAATAGCCCTTTGGCTGTCTGAGCCGCACTATGGTAGTAAGTAAGAGCAAGCACTTTATGAAAGGCTGCAAAAAGGTTGCCAAGAAGAAAGTGGCTAATCCATTTTCTAGAAATATAGTATGATATGAAAGCACCAGCTGTGTTCAATATAAGAAATAAAAACACTAGTCTAGAGCACTCAAGGAATGAAAATTGCATTTGATGGCCTCAAGGGTGGAGTTTTTGAAGTAAGCCTTGCTGATCTGCAGAACGATGAAGTTGCATTTAGAAAATCCAAGCTAATTACTGAGGATGTTCAGGGCAAAAACTGCCTGACTAACTTCCATGGCATGGATTTTACCAGTGACAAAATGTGCTCCATGATCAAAAATGGCAGACTGAGGTTGAAGCCCATGTTGATGTCAAGACTACCAATGGTTATTTTCTCTGTCTATTCTATTGTTGGTTTTACTAAAAATCTCCATTATCAGGGGCGCCTAGGTGGCTCAATCAGTTAAGGATTGGACTCTTGATCTCAGCTCAGGTGTTGATCTCAGGGTCATGAGTTCGAGCCCCAAACTGGGCTCCACGCTGAGCTTGGAGCCTACTTTAAAAAAAAAAAAAGAAAGAAAGAAAGAAAGAAAAAACTCAAATAATCAGATTTGGATGACCTCTCCCACTAAGCACCAACAGTTCTGCCAAATCCAGGGGAAGATGATGGAAATCATGACCTGAGAGGAGCAAACAAATGATTTGAAAGAAGTGGTCAATAAACTGATTCCAGGCAGCACTGGAAAAGACATAGAAGAGGCTTGCCAATCTGTTTCTCCACTCCATCATGTCTCTGTTTGAAAAGTGAAGATGGTGAAAACCCTGAGTGTGTATGGGGAAAACTCATGGGACTTCATGGTCAAGGTGGCTAGTAGTTCTGGAAAAAAAAAAAACAACTTAGGATGAGACAGGTGCTGAAGTTGAACAAGCCAATAGATAAGAGCCACCAGTCCAAGAAGCTGTTTAAAATTCAGACTTTTCATGGCGACCAAAAGTCTTATTATGTTGAAGAAAAAAGGCAAATGTCAGCTAAAAGCAGTAGTGCATTCCATCTCAATAGCAGTCCTCTTCAAATAGCACGCGCAGAGTTGGCTTTTACTTTCTTCTCTTTTGCTTTTCTGTTTTCTCTAAATGTTGTACATTGAGCATTTATTCCTTTTATTTTAAAAAAAGAAAGTTTTTTTTTGTGGTTTTTTTTTTTTAAGATTCTATTCATTCACCCGACAGACAGAGATCACAAGCAGGCAGAGAGGCAGGCAGAGAGAGAGGAAGGGAAGCAGGCTCCCCGCTGAGCAGAGAGCCCGATGCCGGGCTCGATCCCAGGACCCTGAGATCATAACCCAAGCCGAAGGCCGAGGCTTCAACCCACTGAGCCAACCAGGCACCCCTAAAAGAAAGTATTTTTAAAAAATGAATGACTTGGGGCACCTGGGTGGCTCAGTGTGTTAAGCCACTGCCTTCAGCTCGGGTCATGATCTCAGGGTCCTGGGATCGAGCCCCGCGGGCTCTCTGCTCAGCAGGGAGCCTGCTTCCCTCTCTCTCTGCCTGTCTTTCTGCCTACTTGTGATCTATCTCTGTCAAATAAATAAATAAAATCTTTAAAAAAAAATCAATGAATTCAACATCCAATTATCCTATGAACATGAAAAAAAAAAAAAAGGCCAAGAGAATTAATCTGCCATTTTGCATTCCTTTTTGAGTTCCCAGTAGATGAAATGAATTTATGTTTGAATGAATCAATAAGTATTTAGTTGTCAGGACGTATTCTCAGTTTGTTGGAATCCATAATTAAATGCATCCAGAAGTTGTATAAAAGGTCACTCCCTAAGAATAAAACTGGTAAGACTCCACATAAACCGGATGAAATTAACCACTAATAGGGAATCTGGTCAGTGTGATTAGAATGCCTAAGAACCTATAAGAAAATAAATAGTATAGCCATGAAAGCTACAACATATCAATTTTATCCCCACCCATTCTCTTTTGGTGTTTTAAAATTAGCATTTCAAAAGTTATGTGATTGGTTTTGTGTTAGTTATGTATAGCTGTGTAACAATTTACCCCAAACCTAGTGCCTCAAAACAACAAACATTTATTATCTCATCATTTCTGAGGATCAGGAATCCAGGTGCTGCTTAGCTGGGTGCCTCTGGCTCTCTTGAAATTACTGGAAGCATCTGCTTCCAGGCTCACTCATGTGGTTTTTGGTGGATTCAGTTCCTTATGGTTTGTTGGACAGAGGACCTCAGTACCTCACGGGCTGTTGACTGGAGGTCTCTCCAATGGCAGCACACAACACAATTGTCTTCCCTCAGATTCAATCATAGAACAAGAGGGAGAACTCAAGGGGCACCTAGCGGTTCAGTCGGTTAAGCCTCTGTCTTCAGGTTCAGGTCATGATCTCAGGGTCCTGGGACTGAGTCCCCCACCAGGCTCCTCGCTCATCAGGGAGCCTACTTCTCCCTCACCCTCTGCCTGCCTCACCCTCTGCTTGTGCTCTCTCTCCCTATCAAATAAATAAATAAATAATGATAAAAACATATATATATATATATATATATATTTTTTTTTTTTAAAGGAAGAAATGAGTTCAATCTACAGAAGAAGGGAGAGGATCACAGGAAAGTATGAATACTACACTCTCATTGAAGGTCATCTCAAGGCTATCTACTGCAGAGATAAAAACATTCATCAGAATTATTCTGCTTGCTATGATGTCATCACCTAGCTATATTCTGAACAGAAGTTCATATTATACATGACTTGCCTTTAAGGTAAGAAAGTAGACTAATAGCATACAAAGTTCCTCATTCTTCATTAAATTAGTAAATATTCTTTTTTTTAAAGATTTTTTTATTTTTTTATTTATTCATGAGAGACAGAGGGAGAGAGACAGAGAAGCAAGCTCTCCAAGGAGCAGGAAGCCTGATGCGGGACTCAATCCCAGGACCCTGCCTGGGATCACATGACCTGAGCTGAAGGCAGATGATTAACTGACTGAGCCACCCAGGCACCCTCATTGGCAGATATTCTTAAACACTCGAATTTTGTCATTTGCCAGACTTAATGAGTTTGCTCAGTGTGTTTAAGTGTCCTTAACACTAGTCCGTACTGAAACAAAACTTGTGACCAGGCCCAGGACTGTAGTCCTGTCTTGAGAGGGCCAGCATGAGCTACCAGGAGGCCTCCTTGTACAACAGGAATGGAAATACAAAATGTCTACATAGTCCAGGCATGTAGCTTAAGTTAGGTTAAGTTACTTGGGTGTAAGCAAACTTAGAAATAAGGAACATTTCTCTCAACACAGCATCAAATTCTACAGTTACAACTCTATCAAAATATGTACCTATTTATCTTAAGAACTGGGTAACTTAATTTCTCAGTCTGATATCTGCATTCAGATCAACTAAAAAGATCATCTGATATACATTTTCAAAATTCTTGATCTATCTTTTCACATAAGGTAACATTTACTCTTTTACCATATAAGCTGCTAGTTTGTAGGTTCCAGGGATTAGGACATGGACACATCTTTTGAGGGGCAATCATTCATCCCACAACAGGGGCATTGCCTGTAAAAAATTTTAAAATCATAGTAAAACTAACTGTCAGTCTACTTTTTATTATTACCACATGCACGCAATTTGAAGCAACGTCAGTGATAAAATTCTCCCCATGAGGGCAGACCACTCCCAATACCTCCCCAACCCTGGGCGTGCCACTCTTGAAATACCAATATGAGCTATTCAACCTGCCGTTACTTTTCAGGAACAAATACTGCACAAATCAATTTGGTGGATCATCAGTGGCCAGCCACACCCCCTAATCTTGGTAGGACCAACTCCTCATCCTTTAAGAGTCAACTGAAGTAAATGTCACCTATTTAAGGTACATTTCCCTAAAAATCTAGATTTGAAATAGCACCCTGCACTTATTTCCCATGTTTGTTTCATTCATGGCTCTTGCCACACTTTGTAGTTATTTTATTTGTAAGTTAATTTTTTTTCATCTCCTTTAGTCTGGAAGCTCCAAGTCCTGTCTGTCTTATTCTTTGAGTTATCCCCAGAGCCTAACACAGTGCCTGGCACATAGTAGGTGCTCATATATGAGTCGTGTCACTGCATTCTCCTCAGCTTGTGTGCTACCAGTAAAGTGTGCTTGCTACACATTGAACAAATTATTCTTTCTTCATCTCACGTCCATTACGAAAAAAGAAATGGCCCCTTGTCTAAGACTGGTGACATAGAGAACTATTTATCTCCGTAATTCAGAAACAGCTGCAGCGTCATGGATCTTAGTGGCGTTTTTCTCCTCTTCCAAACTCTAATTCAGGCGTGATTAGGAATGGTTTATTCTGAAAATTCACAGTTATACTAAGACTGAATCACAAAATAATATGTTAATAGAGCATTAACATTAGCAAGGGGACCTATACATTTTGGGACACCACACCAGAAATGACAAGAATCCAGTCAGTACCCCAGATTTATCAAGTTCCAAAGATAAAGCATCAATTTCCTCTTCAAACCACTTGCTCCTCTTCATCTCCTTCAGTATTTCTTTTAGCAGCCCAGCTATTCACCTGGTCAGTTCTCCAGACTTAATTTTCAGCTCTCTTTTCTTCTCTCTTCACACGGTCTTCCTAGGAGATCTCACCCATCTCCAAGACTAAACTACTATCCCTCCAGCATTATTCCTTATGTCTGTCCCCAGCCCTCTCCTCTGAGCTCAGACTCACAACTGTTAACTTGTTATACCTTCTTCCTTATACCACAGACATTTCAAATTTATCATGGCTAAAAAGCAAACTCTTACTTTTTCTTCCAAACCCCTTTCTCTCTGACCTTCTCCAGCTGTAATGACACTGCCATTCACCAGCGGCTTAATCCAGAAACCCAGGCGTCTTCTTTGACTCCTCTCTTTCTCTCATCTCCTATAGTTAGATCATTCACAAGTCCCATCAGCTCGACCTACAAATATATTTGAACCGCATTTACTTCTTTCCATCTCCACTACTTCCTAGTCTAAGCTACTGGTCGCTCTACTTCTGTTCTTAGCAAAATAGGTGGGGTAACCTTAAAATATAAATCCTATCATGGTGTTTCTCTCCAGACTCATGTTAATGTCACTTCTGTCCAACCATCATGTTACACCAACCATTGTGTCTTTCACTTCTTTACACAAGTCAAGAACCTTAGCACATTCTGTTTGTTCTGGTGTAATGTTTCTCCTCCAGCTTTTCCCATAGCAGCTTCCTTCTCTTTCTAAACCTTAATGTCCGTGTCACTTCAAAGACTCCTTTCCTGCCCTATGTAAGCAGGTCTTTCCTCTTCTACTTTTATTTGTGTTTCCTGTATCCCATACATTTCCTTCATGACATCTTACCCAAATTAAAATATTTGATTAGGGCGCCTAGGTGTCTCAGTCGGTTAAGCATCTGCTTTCAGTTCAGGCCATGATCCCAGGGTCCTGGAATCGAGTCCTCTGTCAGGCTCCCTGCTCAGCAGGGAGTCTGCTTCTCCCTCTCCTTCAACTTCTCCCCCCTAGCTCCCCCTCTCTCTCATGCTCGCTCTCTCTCCAATAAATCACACATAATAAAAATCTTTAGGAAGTAAAATAAAATACTTGATTAGTCTTCCCCACTATATGTGAAGCTACATGAGGGCGGGAACTATGTCTTGTTTCCTGATGTATCTCTCGCTCCCAATGCAATGTCTGGTACATGGGAGGGGATTCATCAACTGTTGAACAAATTAAGGTACCCAGTTCTGTGTTGGCCGATGTGTTAAAAGTGTAATTTGCACAACATTGCACAGAAGGGAGAAACTCTTATTTCTCCATTTCATGTCCATTACTTAAAAAAAAAAAAAAAAAGAGAGAAGTCATTTGTCTGAGACAATTGACATAGAGAGCCATTTATCTCCATAGTGCAGAAACAGCTGCAGTGTCACGGATCTTAGTAAAGACAGTATTTTTTCCCATAATTAGGAAAATTTCATACGGAATTTTATAAGAATTTCATTAAGAAGTTGAATCATAAAATACAGAAGGAATTCATCACTGTGAAGAGGTAGAATCTGGGAAGTTTTCCCCTGGGGCAATAAGATCTTTGTTTCAAGCTTCCAAGGTAACCGGACGGATGTTTCTTTTTGCACACTTTCAAATCACCCCCAAAGACGACAGGCGCTGCCTGTGCTGGCCAGAAGTACTAAAGTTGTTTATTAAGGCATGATTCACACCCAGAGGCTTTCATTTTCATGAAAAGCAGAGGCAAATTAATTTCAGATAAGCAGTGCATAGTAATTTGAAATAACAGAAAAGTGGGTCCACATTTACCATTCTTGTGGGTCTTACGCCACGTGATCGCGTCCAAAACAGTGTTCCTTCCCAGCTACACTTCAGAAATGCTTCGCATATCTGGGCTTCACAGTAGCCAGACCTCTTTTGCTATCCCTGCAACAGATATTCTTTGGGCTACCTTGAAAGTGCCCAAAGCTATCGTAGCATTCAAACAATAATGAAAAATCCTCAGATTCCCTTAGTGTCTGTTTTGAACAGTTCAAAGAGCTTCCACATTCGTTTTTTTCTGGTGCTTTCCCTGCAACACTATGACGTAAGAAGATCTGAGATTAGAGAACCTGACGTTCAGATCGTTTGTTCAAAGCCACAAGTGGAATTACCTATCACAATCAGATTCCATTCTCCTGACTCCCACATGGCATTGGAGACCCTTTCTGAAACATTTCAAAACCACATATAATTATGAGTCTCAGGTATTTTTTTTATCGCCTTCTTAACATGGGGGGAAATATGTTATTTTGTGGGTTTTTTTTTTTAATAAAATGGCTTTGTGAACACAGGCTTCTAAGTCACCTCATTCTAAATTTACATAGAAAAGATCAAAAGAAAAAACATAGAGGAAAAGCCTTCCACATACTAGAAACTTTGAGGAACTTCTGCTAGTTAGAATGTAAAAGAACTCAATTAGAAGGAAGGGCCAGTTCAAGATTCCATTTCGGTAAAATATATTATCACTCCAATAGAATTCCATGAGCATTCCCTTATTCAGGATTGAAGGCCAGGTGAAAGCAGGTGGAGAGACAGTCAAGGCATACATCCAGACCCATTTCAATCTCTAACAGAGCCCACTGCAATTCTTACTTAAAGATTAACCAAAACTGGACACACACAGAGACCTCTCTATGTTAAGACAAGCAAATGGAGAAAAACCACCGGTCTATATTGAAAGATGCCTCATTTGGACTGCCCGGCAGACTCAGTCACTAGAGCTTGTGACTCTTGATCTCAGGGTCATGAGATCAAGTCCTATGTTGGGGGTACAGTTTACTTTAAAAAAAAACCCAGAAAGGGGTGCCTGGGTGGCTCAGTTATTAAGCCTCTGCCTTCAGTTCAGGTCATGATCGCAGGGTCCTGGAATTGAGCCACGCATCCGCATCCAGCTCTCTGCTCAGCAGGGAGCCTGCTTCCTCCTCTCTCTCTGTCTGCTGCTCTGCCTACTTGTGATCTCTGTCTGTCAAATAAATAAATAAAATCTTAAAAAAAAAAAAAGAGCAGAGAGGGATGGACCGTGGGAGGGAAAGAATGAGGATAAAGAACGAGGGGAGGGGCACCTGGCTGTCTCAGTCAGTAGAGCATGGGACTCCCGATCTCAGAGTCATGAGTTCAAGCCCTGTGCTGAGTGTAGACCTTACTTTAAATAAATAAATAAATAATAATGAGGGGAAATAAAAGTGTGCTAAGTACCACAACTTGCACTGGAGAAATCAAGGGCTATTATTTCATTGTGATATTGAAAAGAAAGTCTTTTTCTTTAATTCAAAGGTAGGCAATTTTATTTTATTTTATTTTATTTTAAAGATTTTATTTATTTAATTGAGAGAGAGAGAGAGCACAGAGGGAGAATGAGAGGCAGAAGCATACTCTCTGCTGAGTAGAGAGCTGGATGCAGGGCTTGATCTCAGGACCCTGAGATCATAACCTGAGCCAAACGCAGACTCTTAACCAACTGAGCCACAGGCACCCCAAGGTAAGCAATTTTAGAATAAAAACAGGATATATGGGCCAGCACCTGGGTGGCTCAGTCAGATGAGCGTCTGCCTTCTGCTCAGTTCATGATCTCAGGGTCCTGGGATCAAGCCCCACGTCGGGTTCTGCCCTCAGCGAGGAATCTGTTTCTTCCTCTCATTCTCCCTCTGTGTTTTCTCGTTTTTTCTCTCTCTCTCAAGTAAATAAATAAAAATCTTAAAAAAAAATCTTTCTTAAAAACAAAAAACAAAAAACAGGATATATAACTTCCAAAGCATTAAACAGGATATGTATTTCTTAAGATTTTATTTATTTATTTAACAGAGAGAGAGAGAGAGAGAGCAATCTCAAGCAGGGGAGCGGCAGAGGGAGAGGGAGAAGCAAGCTCCCCACCAAGCAGGGAGCCCAATGTAGGGCTCGATTCCGGGACCCTGGAATCAGGACCTGAGCTGAAAGCAGCCCTATTTAATAGGCTCCCTATTAAACAGGATTTAAAAAGCAAAGAATACATAGTTCATGTAGTAAGAGACAAGAAAAGAGAAAATTATGTAGAATATGAAAAAAAAATTAAGAAAATAAGATGACAGAGAGTCTGAAAGATCAGAGTGTTTACCAAATCTCTTTTACCAAAGCAGTGTATGATAAACAGTATTTCATTCATTCACTTATTATTCCAAATCTTATGGAATATCATAAAGCCATTAAAATTAGGTTAGTAAAGGATATGAAATGTTATAGAAAACATATTCTACAAAATTATTTTTATAATAATCAAAATTATTTCTATAGTAATTCCAGTTTGATTGAAGATATAGAAATGGACAGGCAGTCCTGTAGAATAATGGCTGATTATAGACTTTAGAACTGGATCTAGATTTGTGTCTCAGATCTACCTTTACCAACTAATGACCTCAGGCCAACAAATTAACACTGTCATCCTCAATTTACTCGCCTGTAAAGTGAGAATGATAATATCTTCTCAGAGAGCTACTGAGAAGATTACAAGAGACAATATGCATGAAAAGAGAACCAAAGTATCTGGCATACTCAGTAAATGATAACTATTATATATGTTTGTGTGTGTGTTAAATATAGAGAGAGACAGATTATATATTATATAGATTATATATGTATGTACATATATTGTATATATACACTAATATATTATGTAGTGTATGTATATATGTTATGTATAATACATTATATATAATATGGGTGTTTGTGCCTGCACACACATGTACATAGAAATCGGCCCAAGAGAAACTAAGCCAAGTGTTAACAATGGTTATTTCTAGGTGGTGGAATTTTGAGTGATTTTTGAGTGATTTATTTGTTTATACTTTTTGTTTCTTTTTCCTGTTTTTCTGTATTTTCCAAAATTTCTACAGAGGATATGCTGCTTTTGCAATTAGAAAAAAAGTTATTAGTTATAATTAAAATATATAGTCAAAAGTTTGTGGGTATCAATACAAATAGAAAGAATATACTATAACCATCCAAAAGCAACATCCTTTCTTAGATACCTAAAATGCAGCAAATTATCTCTAAACGCAGCAGTGTCTTTCATAAAGCCTGAGTTCAGTTTTAACAAAACAAAACAAATGTCTTTTTCTCTGAATGGTGAATGCCTTGGAGTTACTCCAGAATAATATTGAATTATTCACATTGAATGGTGAATGCCTGGAGTTACTCCAAAATAATATGAAATCAAACTTTATTTCAGTAAGGACTTTTAAACCTAAAATCCTACAAATTCAATCAGTCCTGGTACATGTATCTGTTCCAAAAACCAGTCTGTAAATTTGCAGAGACCAGGTCTGGCACTAGGAGATTAAGATATACTAGACAATTGCTTCTTGATGGTGAGAGTAGAGATTTGGGGGAGAGTGTGAGAGTAGAGGTTGATGAAACCCACCACCAATCATTAAAGCATTATTAGTAACATCCATTTCCACTCCAAGCTATCCTTTACCAGAAGAGTGTGTGAAACAGGACATTTCATTCATTCATTCATTCTTTCAACTAGTATTTATTTATGAGCCTGTTGTTACACATAGAGCCCAGTACTACACAGTGGATCTACAGTGGAGAATGGGGCCGCTGCTTGCACAGCCTAGTAGATAAGACAGATAAATACTTATACAAATAGATTTATAATGGGGCGCCTGGATGGCTCAGTCGGTTGAGCTTCTGACTCTAGATTTCGGCTCACGTCATGATCTCAGGGTGGTGAGACTGAGTCCATGGTGAGATCAAGCTCTGCATGTGCTCCAAGCTCAGTGGAGAGTCGGCTTCTCTCCCTCTCCCTCCACCCCTCCCCCTACTGGCACTGTTCCCCTGCCTCTCTCTCTCTGTCTTTCTCTCTCTCTCTCTCTCTCTCTCTCGATCTCAAATAAATAAATAAATCTTTTAAAAAACCAAATAGACATATAATTGCAAATTGTGATGAGCACTATGGAGAAAAGTACAGAATGTTATAGAAGAGGCTTGGGGGAGGGGATGTTTTATGGTAGGCAGAGAGAGTGGTTAGACATGACCTCTTTGAGTAAGTGACATTTCACCCGGAACCCAAAAGATGAGTAAGAGTTAGGGGAAGGATGGAGAAGAGTATTCCGGGAAGAGAAAATGGCATATGCAAAGGCATATGAGGTAGAGAAAAAATTTGGAGCTTTAGGGTAATCAAAAGATCAGTGCAGTCTTGTATGGAAAGGCATGTCCAGGCTCCACTGTTCCTAATCTCGGTAACTACAGAGCACAGCGCCATGACACTGTGCACAGGTCTTACTCAGGTCTGTCACTTAGCTGTTGTACTTTATTGCTGCGCCTTGTTTCAACAACCTTGAAATGAGAATTAATGGGTTTCCTTCAAGACCTTCTTGTGAAAATGCATTATATTTCATCTGTCAAATACTGCTCTTTTTATGACATTACTTAAGCATATGTATAATGGAATAATCAACAAAATGTGGCATTTTTAGGGGTGCCTGGGTGGCTCAGTCGTTAGGTGTCTGCCTTCTGCTCAGGTCATGGTCCCAGAGTCCTGGGATCAAGCCCCGCGTCGAGTTCTCTGTTCAGCAGGAAAGCCTGCTTCTCCCTCTCCAGCTCCCCCTGCTTGTGTTCCCTCTCTTGCCCTGTCTGTCTCTCTCTCTGTCAAATAAATAAATAAAATCTTAAAAAAGAGAAATCTTAAAAAAAAATGGGGCATTTTACTCTTCAAATGCCCATTCTGAGGAAAAGGAATAGGAACTCTCCACTAGTTTAGGAAAGTGAAAGAGGGAACTATAGTCGCTCATTTGCAATGGTCATTCAGTTCCAAAAGGCTGATTATGATCATAAGCTAGGTCATCTATTTCTGTAGAAGTAAACTCTTATTTACAAGAAAACGGTCCATCTGAAGCTTTATCAAGGGGAATCCAGTGGCTTAGCCTGAGAGTTTCATTGTGAAGTTTCCAGATCGTCATGGCTTTAACTCACATATCCTCCTGCTTTAAATCATGCGGTGCTTAGCTAAGTGTCATGATCAAACTGAATATATCCAAAATCCCTCCCTATCCCCACCTTGCCCTGGGCCTAACCATACTAGGCATAACGCTGAACACGTGCACACGACAGTTCAGTTAAGCCTTGCTACAACAACCCTATGAGGGTTGTCAATTCTCATCATTTACCGTAGTTATTCTACCTTGCGACCCTGAACACTTAATTAGTGAGAAATAAACCACTGCTCCTAAGGGAAATACCAGATTAGGTTCCTGTGTGCCTCTGGTCACAACATTTTTGTCAACTGCTTGTTATATGTGTTTCCATTTAAAAACACCATATTTAGGGACACCTGGGCGGCTCAGTTGGTTGGACGACTGCCTTCGGCTCAGGTCATGATCCCGGAGTCCTGGGATCAAGTCCCGCATTGGGCTCCCAGCTCCATGGGGAGTCTGCTTCTCCCTCTGACCTTCTTGCTCATGCTCTCTCTCACTGTCTCTCTCTAAAAAATAAATAAATAAAATCTTTAAAAAAATAAAATAAAATAAAAACACCATATTTAATATATACTGACTCCTTAACTTGGAACTCATAACCAATAGCACTATAACTCAGTCCTGAATGAAGCTTATCAAATATGCATATTTTCTCCATCTTCATGGCCGCCTTTTTCATTTAAGGAACAGGAGCTTGCACTTTGGCGATGGGCTTGGAGGCCATTTTAATTGGAGAAATCACCAGCAGAAAACAAAAAATACAAAAAATGTAACACCACATAGACCACAAAAAGGACACTTGTTTATGGTATGAGAGCTGAAAGGAGAAGACGAAGTGTTGCTTTTTTTTATCCTTAGCCAGGAACGTGCAAGTTGGACAACTCAAACTTTTCACTGCTCTGCACCTGTCTACAAAGAGGCACAAAAACACCACAAGTACTGATTTGGGAATTACAAAGAAAGTTGAGCAAATCAGTAAATTCACAAATACAGAGTTTGTAAATAATGAGGATCTACAGTAGATTTATGAAGAAATTGAAGATCCGTGAGGGAAAGTCATTCCCCAAGATCATTCTAATAAAAATGGGTTATGGGCCCCTGGCTGGCTCTGTGAGTGGATGTGACTCTCGATCTCAGGGTTCTGAGTTCAAGCCCCATGTTGGGTGTAGAGACTAGTTCAAAATAAAATCTTAGGGTCGCCTAGGTGGGTCGGTCAGTTAAGCAGCCGACTCTTGATTTTGGCTCAGAT
This sequence comes from Lontra canadensis, assembly GCF_010015895.1. Lineage (NCBI taxonomy): Eukaryota > Metazoa > Chordata > Mammalia > Carnivora > Mustelidae > Lontra > Lontra canadensis. Next base: position 1,145,309 of record NW_022631198.1, on the reverse strand, counting down.
TGTGATCCCTGGGTGGTAAGATGGAGTTCCCAGGTCAGGCTCCATGCTCAGTGCCGACTCTACCCATCCCTCTCCATGCCCCTCCCCCAGCTCTCTCATTCTCTCTCTCAAATAAATAAAATCTTAAAAATAAATAAATAAAATCTTAAAAAAAAAAAAACAACAACAGTCTCCCAGGGTCCTGATGAAGGGCTTGGAGGAGTCCAGCCCCACACGGAGCAGCACGATGGCAAGAGCATTTTCTCCTACTTTCCTGGCTCTAAAGACAGCGGAGGGAAGAGCTGGTGCCTCAAATCTTGTTCAGGCAGAACCAGTCATAGGGGATGGGCCGAAGCATATTAGCACATTGGTGAAGGATATTTGTTAATCTACTGGCAAGGAGGAGGAGAACCTGATTGGAAAGATCCAAATAATGACTTCAGAAAAAACCTCAAAATAACAGCAGTTACTGCACTCCTTAAATGTGGGACACCTCAGAAACTGGTAGAATCCCAGTGTCTTCAGGCCAACCTCATGGATATGCTGTTTGCTGAAGGTTAAGATTTGAGGATGGCAATCGTGTCTTGATTTCCTGATTTGCTCTAGCATAAAATTGATTGCATGCTTGCTGTGAAATCATGTTAGCAATAAATAAATAAATGATGATGTTAACAGTTTGTCTAAATAGACGGTGCTATTACAATGCCCATGACCGCTCAAAAATAGATAGATAGATAGATAGATAGATAGATAAAGATAAACATGGGAGTTAGGGGTGCCTGGGTGGCTCAGTGGGTTAAGGCCTCTGCCTTTGGCTCAGGTAATGATACAGGGTCCTGGGATCGAGCCCCACATCGGGCTCTCTGCTCAGCAGGGAGCCTTCTTCCCCCTCTTTCTCCGCCTGCCTCTCTGCCTACTGGTGATCTCTGTCTGTCAAATAAATAAAAAAATCTCCAAAACAAAAGATGGGATTCAAATAGTTCTGCACAACTCCAAAGATAAATGTGTCGAACCACTATTATCTCCTGAAGTCTATTAATAGGGAACTAGTTAAACGAATTATAATATATAAAATTCTACAGAAAGTTATGTAAGGTCATGTGTAGGTGTTACTTTAGTACTACATTCCCTTTTTTTTTTTTTAAGATTTTATTTATTTATTTGAGAAAGAGAGCAGAGAGAGAGAGAGCACCAGCAGGGGTTAGAGGCAGAGGGAGAGAAACAAACAGACTCCTAGATGAGCAGGGAGCCTGATGCAAGTCTTGATCCCAGAACCCCAGGATCATGACCCGAGAAAGCAGACACTTAACCACCTGAGCCACCCAGGTGCCCCCTACGTTCCTATTATTTAATGAGTTACCAAATGAAGTCTTGGGTGCTATACAAAGATCTTTCTATTCATTTGCTCACTTGATTCTAACAATCACCCTGTGAGGTAGGTGCTGTCCGAATCCCCGGTTGCTGGATCTGAACATTGAGGCCCAGCAGAGTTACATAACTTGTTTAAGATCATAGAATAAATAAGAAAAGCCCATCTCAAGCTTTTAACTATCATATTATTCTAAATCCAAGAAGGAGCATGTGACCAAGAGAGCAACAAAAAGACAGAAATTGAACATTGGGAAAAGTCTGATAAAACAAGTAAAGATTGTTAAAAAATAATACATAAACACGTAACTTATTCAAGCAGTTGTAGTGTATGACTAAGAAGGAAAGGCAGGGGAAGGATGTGCTTACTCAGTGAGAATCTATTTAATAAGCAGTTAATAGAAATTTTCACAACAGTGACGCCTGGATGGCTCAGTGGGTTAAGCCTCTGCCTTCAGCTCAGGTCATGATCTCAGGGTCCTGGGATCGAGATCTGCATCGGGCTCCCTGCTCCGAGGAGAGCCTGCTTCCTGCTCCCTCTCTGCCTACTTGTGGTCTCTCTCTCTGTGTCAAATAAATAAATAAAAATTTTTTTTTTAAAAAAGAGAAAAAGATGGGGTGCCTGGGTGGCTCAGTGGATTAAAGCCTCTGCTTTCGGCTCAGGTCATGATCCCAGAGTCATGGGATCGAGCCCCGCATCAGGCTCTCTGCTCAGTAGGGAGCCTGCTTCCCCCACTCTCTCTCTCTGCCTGCTTCTCTGTCTACTTGTGATCTCTCTCTGTCAAATAAATAAATAAAATCTTTAAAAAAAGAGAGAGAGAGAGAGAGAGAGAGAAATGTTCACATTTTAATTTCTGCCCCTTACATTAAATTTTGCTACTAGATGAAGGGAAGAGAAAGAATAAACACTAGCATATATCATTAAGATTATGCTAAAGAATAGAATGTTCCATATGAATCTCTGAGGAAAATTTTGTAGTCTATCAAGAAACAGGGTCCAGATGGTGGGAAGTGTCAGATCAAAGGCTTATACTTATACCCCAGTCAACAGTGCAACACCATTAGCTTTCCAGAAACATCATGTCAAGCTTCATGTGTGAGCTAAAGGAATGTTTAGCTCACTGTCTTCTTCCATGGGCTCAAACTCCATCCAGATTTGTGGAAATGGGGTACACGTTAGTTTACCTACGCAGAGAGCTACTCCTCTTGGGGGAGCTAGGTCTATCTTAGAAAATGTGTGGACTAGAAATTTCTCTAGGAGGTCTTTCTCAATCAGGCTGCTTTTGGTTGCAAGCAACAGAAAATGCCAACTCAAATTATTTAAATAAGGAAAATTTACAGGTGCTTGGCTGGCTCAGTTGGTAAAAAAATGCAACTCTTCATCTGAGGGTCATGAGTTCAAGCCTCATGAGAGAGAGACACACAGCAAGAGAGGGAACACAAGTAGGAGGAGTGGGAGAGGGAGAAGCAGGCTTCCCGACGAGCAGGGAGCCTGATGAGGGGGTCGATTCCAGGACCCTGGGACCATGACAGGGACCATGAGCCGAAGGCAGATGCTTAATGACTGAGCCACCCAGGTGCCCCTATGTTCATCATTTTTGCATTAAAATGAATCACATCACTTAAGCTAGAGCCTTGCTACTCAGTGTGGTCCATAGCCAGCTGCATCAGAATCTTCTAGCATCTTGAATCTCAACCCCACCTTAGAGGACTCGATCAGCATCTGCATTTAACAAGATCCCCCAGGTGATTCATCTGTACATTAAAGTTTGCAAAGCACTGAGTTGGAACATTCACCAATCAGGAGAAAATCCATGCTGGTCTCACCTACAAAACGTATGAAATAAAAGTCGATCTTCAGTTGGTCCAGAAGTTAAAGATAAAAATAAATAGTCCGTCTATCTCCCCTCCTATACTATTATTTTTATTCCCGCACTTCCTTTTCCTATCTGCCTATCTGTTCCCTTTCTTCTCTCCTTTTTAAATGTCTAGTTCCCCTAAATAGGTGGTAAAACACCTTTAGGACAGAAACCATTTGACCCATAATTTTTTTTAAAGTTTTTATTTATTTATTTGACAGACAGGGATCACAAGTAGGCAGAGAGGCAGGCAGAGAGAGAGGGAGAAGCAGGCACCCTGCCGAGCAGCAGAGAGCGGACTCGGGGCTCGATCCCAGGACCCCGAGACCATGACCCAAGCCAAAGGCAGAGGCTTTAACCTACAGAGCCACCCAGGCGCCACTGACCCATAATTTTACAGTCTGGCCGATGATTTACAAACTAACTTCTAAGGGAACTATATTTAAAGAGTACAGTGAGGGGCATCTGGGTGGCTCAGTTGTTTGAACATCTACCTTCTGCTTAGGTGATGATCTAAGGGTCCTGGGATCCAGCCCCACATCGAGCTCCCTGCTCAGAGGGGAGCCTGCTTCTTCCTCTCCCTCTCCCACTCCCCCTGCTTGTGCTCTTTTAATAAAATCCTTAAAATTTTTTTTTTAAAAAATAGAGCATACAGTGAAATAAAACCCAGTTCAATGGCTGTGCTTTCAGAGTTAGCTTCAAATGAAAGAACTGAATTATTTTCGATTATCTCCTTTATTGTGAAATGTCAGCATTTCAACTGCGGAGTCAGACAAAGCTGGATTGAGATTATCAATCTAGGACTTGATGGCTGTGTAAATTTGGGCAAGTCATTTAAACTCTCTGATCTTCCATTTCTGTTTTTTGGAGTGCTTAAGTTCATGGGTTCTGTAATAAGAAAGCCTAGCTTTCTTCCTATTCTTCACTATATAGACTTGGGCAAGTTACATAACCTCTTTGTCCTCAGTAAAGTATAGAATCACTTCCAAGGTTCACCACAGGAAAGTGCATGCCAAGTGCTTACCAGTATCTTGGCACTTCATCTGTATCCAATAATTAAGCTTATCTTCTTTTCTCAATTTTGAAGTAATGATTATCTTCTGCAACCAAGGTGGTTGTGATTATTCAGATGAGATAACACAGGGTCTGAAGAGGGTCTGGCCCAAAATAAGTGCTCAGTAAATATTAGCTACAATTGGCTCATGAGGTTTGTTAAGAGGATCCAGGAGAATAAGACAATATGAAATTCATAACCATTATCATTTCCTCCCAATAAGGGGTAATTCTTACTCAGGGCTTTAAAGAATTTTGACTATTCTGTCTGTAACCTGCAAGTTTTGTTTTTGTTTTTTCCCCCAAGCCATTCTACATTTTATTTAGTCCCTGTACTTATCATTTATTTATACACGGGAGCACTTCAGAAGGCATTAGTTAGGCATTTCCACTAGGATCCAGCTGGGTAAGCCTCCTCTGTTCCTAAGATCCTGCTCTTGAAATGACCAATACTATCCAGTTTTTCCCAGGTGAGTGGCTGGATTTGGACTGTTAAAAGGGAAGCGGGGGCGGGGGGGGGGGAGAAGCGGGAAAGCAATGGTGGAAAGAAATGTTCCAAAATCTTTAAGATCAACGGCAAGGACTACATCTGTCTAGGAAATGACTTCTTTGAGGACCATGCAAAGGATAAAAGGAGGAACCACGGAAAGAACAGCATCCAATTGCTATGGCGACTGGAATTTTGCAAATAAATACTTCAGCATAGCTTGTTTCTCAAACAAACTGACCTATTCTTACCTTTATTTGGTTCACCTCCTGTTTCCTTTATCTTCCTTTCATTAGTGTACACCCATTCCTATCATACCTTGGAATAAAAGGAAAATTACTCCTTTTTGAGCCTTTTAAACGCCCCCTCCCAAATTAAATGTGGCAACACATTGTTTATACACTGAGACAAGTGTTCCTATTATAGATCAGGAGCTCTGTCCCTTCACGTGTGTCATCATACCAAGGTCCTGTGAGGTTTGGTCAGCAAGGAACCTCCCCCAAATCCTGACAGTCAAAACAATAAAGGTCTACTAATGACTCATGAGTCACCAGATTTCTCCAAGCTTCCCTTTCCCAGTGTGCACGAAGGAAATGCTGCTCTAAATTATAGGAAATATGGGCAAGATCTGGGTCATTTGTATTCATATTCAACTGACCCAGTTTGGACCCAGACTCCCTTTCCAGTCTAAACTCTCACTGGTCTCCTGTGTTTTAGCCAAACACGTCTACTTGTTCCTAGCACACACACTTCTGTGCCTTGGCTCTTGCCATTCCCTCTGCCTGAAATGCCCTCTCCCCTTCTTTCCATTTCCTCCTCCCATTTTATCAAACTCTCATCTGTCTTCTTATATGTCTCAAATCTAGGAACACTTCTTCCGCAAAGCCTGCTCTGATTTCCACAGCTGGTGCACATCTTGCTTTTCTTGTTTGTGTTCTCTGGTGTTTGTAGTTGTTTGTGTACGTCTTTCATTCCACACCCCCACCCCTGGAAGAGATAAAGCCTGTTGAGAGTAGAGACCATACATATTCCTTAATTTCCCACAGCATCCCAAACTATACATGGCCTTTTTACTTCTATGTATCCCTCCCCAACCAACACTTGACTTGCAAGCTCTTTAAAACCAAGGGCAAGGTCTTACTTCCTATTATTTACCCAGCACCTAGCTCATTGCTTGGCACAGAGTTGGTACTCAAAACAAAATAGGTGAATTAATGACTAAAAGTAGATGCTTGTTTGGAAATGAATTAGATTAATTTGTAAAATAAAACTTTAAATTAGTGGGGAGGGGTGCCTACGTGGCTCAGTCAGGTAAGCATTGAACTCTTGATTTTGGTTCAGGTCATGATCTCAGGGGTGTAAGATGGAGCCCCACATTGGACTCCGCACTGGGTATGGAGCCTGCTTAAAACTTTGTCTCTCTCTCATCCCCTCCCCCTGCTCAACCCCCACCCCTCTTGCGTGCTGTGTGCATGCACTCTCCGTCTCTCTCAAAAAACAAAAACAAAAATAAAAACAAACTAGTGACGAAATTGAGTAGTTACAAGTTCATGGAATTCATTCATTCATTTAATCAGCAGTGAAAAAGGCAAATGGGAAGCCGGACTTCATGGAGCTCATGTTTTAATAGGACATGCAGAGGATTAACAAACAACAAACAAAGAAACAAGATAAATTTATATTATGATAAGTGCTGTGAAGGAATAAGTGCTGTGAAGGGCAGTGAAATAAAGCCACTTTAAATAGGGTGTTACATGTAGGGTTTCTCAACCTCTGTACTTATTGTCATTCTGGACTAGATTGTTCTTTTTTGCAGGGGGTTGTCCTATACATACTAGAATGTTTAGTAGCACCCTTGGCCTGTACCCACTAGGTGCCAGTAACATACAACCCCTCCAGCTGTGGCAATCAAAAATGTCTCCAGACACTGACAAATCTCTAGGGGAGGTGTGCAAAATTACTCCCAGCTGAGAACCACTGTATTAACGTAAACACCTCTTTGAGGTTGTGACATGAGCTGAGACCTGAAAGACAAGACAAAAATAAACCTTCAAAACTAGTGAAGTGTATTCCAGTTAGGAAAGTAGACCATCACACACACACACACAGACACATACACACACATGCTGTAGTGGTTGAAGATGATGAGTGTGGGGGGAAAGTGATACCAGATGTGATTGGAAAAGGAGGCAAGAGCCCAATCATGCACCAACATTTGTTTTCTGTTGTTTTATTTTATATAATAACCACTGTAAGTATGAAATGGTATCTGGTGGTTCCCAGATGGTTAATTATATACATCGTGTCTTTTCATGTGCTTCCTGGCCATTTGTATATTTTTTTTGGAGAAATGTTAATTCAAGTCCTTTGCCCATTTTTAAAAATTGTTCTTTATTGTTATCAAGTTGTAGGAGTTCTTTATATATGCAGGATATTAATCATTTATCAGGTATATGATTTGCAAATATCCCATTCTGTGGAAAAGATAGCAGGTTTTTAAAAACTTTTTTTAACTTTTAAAAAAGATTTTGTTTGTTTACTTATTTATTTGAGAGAGAGAGTGTGTGTGAGCAGGGGGAGGAGTAGGAGAGGGACAAGAAGACTCCACACTGAGCACAGAGTCTGATGTGGGCTTGGTTCCACAACCCTGAGATCATGACCTGACCCGAAATCAAGAGTCAGACATTCAACAGACTGAGCCACAGATGGCAGTTTTTAGACCTAGTGTCTGCTTAGGCAACTACTGTGAAATAAATTCACCCAAACCAGCACTATTCTTGTTGCAGCTTGCTCCAGAAGTCCAGGTCAAGGTGAGACTGCATAGTGGCTTAAAATAAGTTCATGTCTAGTCCAGAGAAATCCCTGAGAATCTTGTTGTGTTTCAGAATTATCCCCCAAATATTTTCTTTTCTTCTTTGAGGATCAGAGAATCTAGACACAGGAAGCCATGAATGAGAGCATCAAGGCAAGGCTAGAAGTGAAAACTGCCTTATTCTTATCATAGGCTACACTGGAGTATTCTATTTTATTTCCTCAATTTGTCTACAAGTTTCTTGATGGTAGATGTATTTTTTTTAAAGATTTCTTATTTATTTATTTAACAGAGAGAGATCACAAGTAGGTAGAGAGGCAGCAGAGAGAGAGGGGAAAGCAGTCTCCCTGCTGAGCAGAGAGTCTGATACGGGGCTTGATCCCAGGACCCTGAGATCATGACCTGAGCCAAAGGCAGAGGCTTTAACCCACTGAGCCACCCAGGCGCCCCTTGATGGTAGATTTAAAACCTGTACTCTATTCAACACATAACACATTAGCCTTTACATTGTAAATACTCAATAAATTATTGTTAATTAGCTTACTGTTTGATTAGCCTCCTATTTTTATAGCCGATTATCATGGAGTAGTCTAGATTTTCTCATTAAAAACAGTTAACAGTTTCAATTCCTGAGTATTTGATATCAAATTTTAAAACATTTGACTGACCACATAGTATGACAGGATAGAGAAAATTATGAAATTTAAAGTAATTTCTCAAGATACGGTTATGCTATATAGTATATAAAAAATTCTTAACAGAATTTTAATATGGCCTCCCAAATTCCTAGTTCCTGGTATATTTACTTTTAGGTAAGAGGGTAGAAAAACCAAGCTGTCATAGGCTTTTCACTAGTAAGGCACTTAGGAGTTCCTTAAAAGATCAGAGGGAGAAAAAAGTCTCAGAAATGTATATATCTGAACAGAGCAAATAATTTAAACTGAGAAAAAATGAGGCTGAAGTCATCTTAAAGAGAACAGTGTTTGGTAGAAAGATGACTTACAGAAGGACATTGGAACTAATGAAAACCATATTTTAACTAGAAGTAAATTCAAACAGAAAAAGGGGTAGACGTCTAAGTTCAACTTAGAACATGGGATCAGAAACTATAAAATAGCTTGGAGTAGCCACTAAGTGGAAGAAGTAGATGGTGAATGGGCAAAAAATTCTGACTCCTAATTCATGAGATTTTAATTATATATTTTTTCCTAATTACATTTTTGAAGTATTATTTTGCCTGCTTCTTAAAAAAATGAGATGTAATTGACATATTAATTTCAGGTGTTTTAATGATTCAGTATTCCACATATAAATGAGATCATACAGTATTTCTCTTTCTCTAACTTATTTTATTAAGCATAATACTGTCAAGGTCCTTACATGCATCACAAATAGCAAGATTTCCTTTTTTATGGCTGAATAATATCCCTGTGTGTGTGTGTGTGTGTGTGTGTGTGTGTGTGTGCGCGCGCGCGCCACATTTTCTTTATCTATTTTTTTTTGCGCCTCTCTTGTATTTTTTAAATTAACATATAATGTATTATTTGCTTCAGGGGTACGGGTCTGTGAATCATCAGTCTTACACAATTCACAGCACTCACCATAGCACATACCCTCCCTAATGTCCATAACCCAGCCACCCTATCCCTGCCCACCCCCAGCAACCCTCAGTTTGTCTCCTGAGATTAAGAGTCTCTTATGGTTTGTCTCCCTCCGTGGTCCCATCTTGTTTCATTTCTTCTCTCCCTTACCCCTATGACCCTCCACACTGCCTCTCAAATTTCTCATATCAGAGAGATCATATGATAATTGTCTTTCTCTGATTGACTTATTTTGCTTAGCATAATACCTTCTAGTTCCATCCACATCATTGCAAATGGCAAGATTTCATTTTTTGATGGCTGCATAGTATTCCATTGTATATATATACCACCTCTTCTTTATCCATTCATCTGTTGATGGACATCTAGGTTCTTTCCATATTTTGGCTATTGTGGACATTGCTGCTATAAACATTCAGGTTCACGTGCCCTTTCAGATCATTACATTTGTATCTTTAGGGTAAACACCCAGGAGTGTGATTGCTGGGTTATAGGGTAGCTCTATTTTCACCTTTTTGAGGAACCTCCATACTGTTTTCCAGAGTGGCTGTACCAGCTTGAATCACACCAATGGTGTAGGAAGGTTCCCCTTTCTCCACATCCTTGCTAGCATCTGTCTTTTCCAGACTTATTAATTTAGGCATTCTGACTGGTGTGAGGTGGGATCTCACTGTGGTTTTTGATTTGTATTTCCCTGATGCTAAGTGATTGTTGAGCACTTTTTCATGTGTCTGTTGACCATTTGGATGTCTTCTTTGCAGAAATGTCTGTTCATGTCTTCTGCCTATTTCTTAATTGGGTAATTTCTTCTTTGGGTGTTGAGTTTGATAAGTTCTTTATAGATTTCGGATAATAACCCTTTATCTGATAGGTCATTTGCAAATATCTTCTCCCATTCTGTCAATTGTCGTTTGGTTTTGTTGACTGTTTCCTTTGCTGTGCAAAAGCTTTTGATCTTGATGAAGTCCAATAGTTTATTTTTGCCCTTGGCTCCCTTGCCTTTGGCGATGATTCTAAGAAGAAGTTGCTGCAGCTGAGGTCAAAGAGGTTGCTGCCTGTGTTCTCTTCAAGGATTTTGATAGATTCCTGTTTCACATTGAGGTCCTCCATCCATTTTGAGTCTATTTGTGTGCGTGGTCTAAGGAAATGGTCCAGTTTCATTCTTCTGCATGTGGCTGTCCAATTTTCACAACACCATTTGTTGAAGAGACTGTCTTTTTTCCATTGGAGATTTTTTCCTGCTTTGTTGAAGGTTAGTTGACATAGAGTTGAGGGTCAATTTCTGGGCTCCCTATTCTGTTCCACTGACCCAAGTGTCTGTTTTTGTGTTAGCACCATACTGTCTAGATGATGACAGCTTTGTAATAGAGCTTGAAGTCTGGAATTGTGATGTCACCAACATTGGTTTTCTTTTTCAACATCCCTCTGGCTATTTGGGGTCTTTTCTGGTACCATATAATTTTAGGATTATTTGTTCTATTTCTTAGAAAAAAGTTGATGGTGGGGTGCCTGGGTGGCTCAGTGGGTTAAGCCTCTGCCTTCAGCTCAGGTCATGATCCCAGGGTCCTGGGATCGAGCCCCACATCGGGCTCTCTGCTCAGCGGGGAGCCTGCTTCCCCCTCTCTCTCTGCCTGCTGCTCTGCCTCCTTGTGATCTCTGTCTGTCAAATAAATAAATAAAATCTTTTAAAAAATTGATGGTATTTTGATAGGGATTGCATTAAATGTGTAGATTGCATTAGGTAGCATAGATATTTTCACAATATTTGTTCTTCCAATCCATGAGCATAGAACGTTTTTCCATTTCTTTGTGATTTCCCCAGTTTCTTTCATGAATACTTTATAGTTTTCTGAGTGCAGATTCTTTGGCTCTTTGGTTAGATTTATTCCTAGGTATCTTAGGGTTTTGAGTGCAATTGTAAATGGGATCGACTCCTTAATTTTTCTTTCTTCTGTCTTGCGGTTGGTGTATAGAAATGCAACTGATTTCTGTGCATTGATTTTATATCCTGACACTTGACTGAATTCCTGTATGAGTTCTAGCAGTTTTGGAGTGGAGTCTTTTGGGTTTTCACATAAAATATCATATCATCTGCAAAGAGTGAGAGTTTGACTTCTTTGCCAATTCGGATGCCTTTTATTTCTTTTTGTTGTCTGATTGCTGAAGCTAGGACTTCTAGTACTATGTTAAATAGCAGTGGTGATAGTAGACAGCCCTGCCGTTTTCCTGACCTTAGGGGAAAAGCTCTCAGTTTTTCCCGCTTGAGAGTGATACTCACTGTGTAGTTCTCATAGATGGCTTTTATGATATTGAGGAATGTACCCAATATCCCTACACTTTGAAGAGTTTTTTTTTAAGATTTATTTATTTATTTGACAGAGATCACAAGTAGGCAGAGAGGCAGGCAGAGAGGGGTTGGGGGGAAGCAGGCTCCCCGCTGAGGAGAGAGCCCGATGTGGGGCTCGATCCCAGGACCCTGGGATCATGACCTGAGCTGAAGGCAGAGATTTTAACCCACTGAGCCACCCAGGTGCCCCCTTTGAAGAGTTTTGATCAAGAAAGGATCCTGTACTTTGTCAAATGCTTTTTCAGCATCTATTGAGAATATCATATGGTTTTTGTTCTTTCTTTTATTAATGTATTGTATCACATTGATTGATTTGGAGATGTTGAGCCAACCTTGCAACCCAGGAATAAATCCCACTTGGGCAGGATGAATAATCCTCTTAATGTACTGTTGGATAATATTGGCTAATATTTTGGTGAGAATTTTTGCATCTGTGTTCATCAAGGATATTAGTCTGTAATTCTCCTTTTTGATGGGGTCTTTGTCTGGTTTTGGGATCAAGGTAATGCTGGTGTCATAAATAAGTTTGGGAGTTTTCCTTCCATTTCTATTTTTTGGAAAGTTTCAGGAGAATAAGTATTAATTCTTCTTTAAATGTTTGGTAGAATTCCCCTGGGAAGCCGTCTGGGCCTGGGCTCTTGTTTTTTGGGAGATTTTTGATGACTGCTTCAATTTCCATACTGGTTATGGGTCTGTTCAGGTCTTCTATTTCTTCCTGGTTCAGTTTTGGTAGTTTATATGGCTCTAGGAATGCATCCATTTCTTCCAGATTGTTAAATTTGCTGATGTATAGTTGCTCATAATATGTTCTTATAATTATTTGTATTTCCTTGGTGTTGGTTGTGATCTCTCCTCTTTCATTCATGATTTTATTAATTTAGATCCTTTCTCTTTCCTTTTTGGTAAGTCTGGCCAGGGGTTTATCAATCTTATGAATTCTTTCAAAGAACAAGTTCCTAGTTTCTTTGATTTGTTCTACTGTTCTTTTGGTTTCTATTTCATTGATTTCTACTCTGATCTTTATTATTTCTCTTCTCCTGCTGGGTTTAGGCTTTATTTACTATTCTTTCTCCAGCTCCTTTAGGAGTAGGGTTAGGTTGTGTCTTGAGACCTTTCTTGAGAAAGGCTTCTTTTTTTTTTTTTTTTTTTTTTTTTTTTTTTTGACAGAGAGAGATCACAGTAGGCAGAGAGGCAGGCAGAGAGAGGGGGGAAGCAGGCTCCCCACCAAGCAGAGAGCCCAATGTGGGGCTCAATCCCAGGACCCTGGGATCATGTCCCGAGCCAAAGGCAGAGGATTAACCCACTGAGCCACCCAGGTGCCCCTTGAGAAAGGCTTCTATTGCTATATACTCTCCTCTCAGGACTGCCTTTGCTGTGTCTCAAAGATTTTGAACAGGTATGTTTTCATTTTTATTTGTTTCCATTAATTTTTTAATTCTTCTTTAATTTCCTGGTTGACCCATTCATTCTTTAGTAGTATGCTCTTTAGCCTCCATGTATTTGAGTTCTTCCCAGCTTTCCTCTTATGGTTGAGTTCCAGTTTCAAAGCATTGTGGTCTGAAAGTATGCAGGGAATGATGCCAATCTTTTTTTTTTTTTTAATGTCAATCTTTTTGTACTGGTTGAGACCTGATTTGTGACCCAGGATGTGATCGATTCTGGAGAATGTCCCTTATGCACTAGAGAAGGGTGTGTATTCTGTTGCTTTGGGATGGAATGTTCTGAATATATCGGTGATGTCCATCTGGTCCAGTGTGTCATTTAAGGCCTTTATTTCCTTGTTGATCTTTTGCTTAGATGATCTGTCCATTTCCATGAGGGGGGTGTAAAAGTCCTCTACTATTATTGTATTATTGTCAATGTGTTTCTTTGACTGCTTTATATAATTGGGTGCTCCCATGTTAGGGGCATAGATATTTAAAATTGTTAGATCTTCTTGTTGGACAGACCTTTTAAGTATGATATAGTGTCCTTCCTCATCTCTTATTATAGTCTTTGGCTTAAAATCTTATTTATCTCATATAAGGATTGCCACCCCAGCTTTCTTTTGATGTCCATTAGCATGGTAAATTGTTTTCTACCCCCTAACTTTAAATCTGGAGGTGTCTTTGGGTCTAAAGTGAGTTTCTTGCAGATAACATGTCAATGCGTCTTGTTTTTTATCCATTCTGATACCCTGTGTCTTTTGATTGGAACACTTAGTTCATTTACATTCAAGGTAACTATTGAAAGATATGAATTTAGTGCCACTATATTGTCTGTAAGGTGACTGTTACTGTCACCTTACAGACAATATCTTATATCATCTTATATCATCTCTGTTCCTTTCTGGTCTGTCACTTTTAGGCTCTCTCTTGGCTTGGAGGACCCCTTTCAATATTTCCTGTAGGGCTGGTTTGGTGTTTGCAAATTCTTTTAGTTTTTGTTTGTCCTGGAAGCTTTTTATCTCTCCTTCTATTTTCCGGGACAGCCTAGCAGGATATGGTATTCTTGGCTGCATATTTTCTTGTTTAGTGCTGTGAATATATCATGCCAGTCCTTTCTGGCCTGCCAGGTCTCTGTGGATAGATCTTCTGTCAATCTAATATTTCTACTGTTGTATGTTACAGACCTCTTGTCCCGAGCTGCTTCCAGGATTTTCTCTTTGTCACTGAGACTTGTAAGTGTTACCATTAGATGATGGGGTATTCACCTATTTTTATTTATTTTGAGGGGGATTCTCTGTGCCTCCTGGATTTTGATGTTTGTTCCCTTTGCCAAATTGGGGAAATTCTCTGCTATGATTTGCTCCAATATACCTTCTGCCCCTGTCTCTCTTTCTTCTTCTGGGATCCCAATTATTCTAATATTGCTTCATCTTATGGTATCACTTAACTCTCAGATTCTCCTCTTGTGGTCCAATATTATTTATCTCTCTTTTTCTCAGCTTCTTTGTTGTCTATCTTTTGGTGATCAATATCACTAATTCTCTCTTCTGCCTCATTTATCCTAGTAGTAAGAGCCTCCATTTTTTTATTCCACCTCATTAATATTTTTTTTTTATCTCAACTTGGTTAGATTTTAGTTCTTTTATTTCTCCAGAAAGAGATTTTATTTCTCCAGAATGAGATTCTCTACTATCTTCCATGCTTTTTTTGGGCCCAGCTAGCACCTTGATAATCATAATTCTGAACCCTAGTTCTGACATCTTACTAATGTCTGTATTGATTAGGTCCCTAGCCATCGGTACTGCCTCTTGTTCCTTCTCTTGAGGTGAATTTTTCCTCATGTCATTTTATCCAGAGAAGAATAGATGAATGAGAGAACAAAATACTAAAAGGGTAGCAATGACCCTGGAAAAATATACACTAACCAAATTGGAAGAGACCTGAAACCAGGGGGAGAAGAAAGGAGAAAAGGAGAAAAAAGAAAAAAAATGTGTGTGTGTGTGTGTGTGTGTGTGTAGGACTGGTGAATAGAATAGAGCCACACACTTGATATTGGGTGTATTTTAGTTTGTTAGAAGAAACTGCCTCCCAAAATTTTAAAGAAAAAAAAAACCTACACATATACAAAAATTAGGGTAAACACAATGAAGGGATGGAATATGATTATAAAGATGAAAATTTTAAAAGATTCTAATAAAGGAATTGATAAAATAAGAAGGTGGTTGAAAAAAAGAAAAAAAAGAGGAAAGAACATGATCAGGCTGGGGACTAGAACAAAGCCATCCACTAGATTTAGGGTATATTTTGATCTGTTAGAAGAAACTGTATCCCACAATTTTAAAGAAAGAAAAACTAATATGTATACAAAAAATAAGGTTAAATACAATGCAGGGATAGAATATGGCTATAACAATGAAAATTTAAAAAGATTTTTTAAAAGGTATTGATAAGGTAAAATAGTTAAAAAAAGGTTCAAGTATGAAAGAGGAAAACATTTTGAAAATAGAATAAGAATAAAATAAAATAAAATAAATTTAACTTTGAAAGACTAAAGAATAATGGAAAAAAAGCCATGAATTCTATGTGCTGTATTCACAGTTCTCATTGATCAGTGAACTTGGTCTTGGTTGGATGTTCTTGCTAATCTGGGCAAGGACCTGTTGCAGTAATTCTCAAATGTCTTTGCCCAAGGTGGAACTGAGCCACCCTTGCCAAGGGCCAGCTAAGCAATCTGCTTGGTTTTGCTCTCAATAGCTTTTGTTCCCAGAACACTTTCTGTACTGCTTTGGAGGATGGGAATGAAGATGGCGGCCTCCCAATCTCTGGCCTAGAGGAGCTGAGAGCTCGGAGCCCTGCTCCTCAGTGCACCCTTGGAGAAAAGCAGTCACTCCCTCCCATCTCCCTGGTCTCTAGCCGCACTCCGTGCTCACCCAGCCTGTGACCGCGCATTTTTTTAAATGATTTTATTTATTTATTTGACAGACAGAGATCACAAGTAAGCAGAGAGGCAGGCGGGGTGGGGGTGGGGAAGCAGGCTCCCTGCTGAGCAGAAAGCCCGATGCAGGGCTCTATCCCAGGACCCTGAGATCATGACCTGAGCTGAAGGCAGAGGTTTCAACCCACTGAGCCACCCAGGTGCCCTGACCGGGCATTTCTATCTCTGGCGCACGGCCCCGTTTGAAGACTCCAGACCCAGCAGATTCCTGCTGCGCTCCCGTGCCACTCCCCTGGGGGAGGAAGGTGAATCTCCCCAGATTTGCCACTTGTGGGGACCCTGCTTGAAGAGCAGTAGGCCAACTGTGCCTTGGATCACAGTTTAAGGTAACCCCAGATCCATGGTTTAAGTTAACTCCTTGGCTCTGTCTCTGCATCTGGTTTCCCCGCTCTGATACCTGAGAGCTCTGCCTCATTCAAACTCCCCAGGTCTATTTGTGACCCCTAGGGTCCTGAGACCACACTGTCCCCACAAGGTCTCCACACTGCCCCTGCCACCCCCGTTTAGCTTCTGGAGCAACGTCTCTCAGTGGAGCAGACTTCTGAAAGTTCCAATTTTGTGCTCTGCTGCTCTACCGCTTGCTGGGAGTGGGCCCCTCCTCCCACAGTCTATCTTCCTATATTTTGCCTCGGATTCACTTCTCCACACGTTCTATTTTCCAGAAAACGGTGACCTTTCTGTTCCTAGAATTGCTGCTCTTCTTCTCTACCATCTCCTGTTGAGTTTGTAGGTGTTCAGAATGGTTTGATGACTATCTAGCTCAACTCCTGGGACCTGACAATATTTAGGTCTCCACTTCTCTGCCACCTTGCTCCTCCCTTCTTCTTTATCTATTAATACATTAACGGACACTTAGATTGCTTCCATCTCTTGGCTATTGTAAATAATGCTGCAATGAACATGGGCTGTAGATATCTTATCGAAGTAGTGTTTCCATTTCTTTTGAATGAATACCAAGAAGTGAAATTGCAGGATCACATGTAGTTCTATTTTTAATTTTGGGGGAACATCCATTCTGTTTTCCATAGTGGCTGTACCAATTTACATTCCCACCAACAATGCACATGTGGGTTCCCTTTTCTCCACATCCTGCCAACACTTGTTGTTTCCTGTGTTTGTTTTTTTTTTTTATTTTAGCCATTCTAACAGGTGTAAGGTGATATCTCATTGTGGTTTTGTTTGTAGTTCTCAGGCGATTAGTGATGTTGAGCACTTTTTCACATACCTGTTGGCCATCTGTATGTCTAAATGTCTATTCCAATCCTCTGCTCACTTTGTGATTGGGTTTTGCTTTGTGATTATTGAGTTTTATGAGTTCTTGATATATTTTGGATATGCACCCTTTATCAGATATATGGGTTTGCAAATATTTTCTTCCATTTCATAGATTACGTTTTTGTTTTGTTGATGGTTTTCTTTGTTGTACAAAAGCTTTTTAGTTTGATATAGTTCCACTTGTTTATTCTTACTGTTGTTGACTTTGCTTTTGGTGTCAAATCCAGAAAATCATCACCAACACTGATGTTCTGGTTCAATCCATTCTCCCAGCTCTAGCTAGAGAAGTCTCTGGCATACTGTTGGAGATAGATGATGTTGAAAATCTTTTTTTTTTTTTTAAGATTTTACTTATTTTTGCAAGAGAGAGAGAGTGAGTGAGCACGAGTGGGGAGGAGGGGCAGAAGGAGAAGAAGACTCCATGCTGAGCAGGGAGCCCAATGTAGGGAATCGATCCCAGGACTCTGGGATCACTACCTGAGCTAAAGGCAGACGCCCAGCCGACTGAGCCACCCAGGCACCCCCAATGCTGAAATTCTTTATATGCTCAAATATCCTGAGTCTCTCCATGCCAGAGTTGATGTGGCCATCTTTATCCTACAATTCAACCAAGCTCCCGATGTTGTCCTGAAATTTACTAACAGCTCTCCCAATGTTCGACCTGTGTAAGGTGAAATTCCTGCTTGCAGAAATGAAAATCCCAATCAATGAAAAACAGAAATATTAGAGAAAATGATGAGAACAAAATATTTTATAAAACAAATAAACTTTTATTTTTTAACACTTTACCAAGTGTTAAAAAAAGTGTTTATTTTTAAACACTTTACCAAGAAATATCAAGACAATTATTGATTATCTTTTTTTTCTTAATAAATTTCCTGTAGCAAGCAAGCAGAGGCAATAAAAATCAGTCTAATGAACTTCAAGCTGTTTCTAAAATTAGAAGCTCCGTAAATATTGTGGTTGATGACTATGGCAATTCTCCTATGGAAAGCATATTTTAAAATGATGGCTGATCCAATATTTTCCCTTTCACTTCCCTCTTTCTGTGCATATGTAACTCTTGGATAACAACTCAAGCAAATTACCACATCTCATATCTCTTAAAGTCCCCTAATGCCCAAATTGGTTCAGGAATGCGCATATGTCCCAAGACAGGCTATTCATGGCAAATAAGACTGTGTTTTGGGACCCTTGTTCTACCTAGCAGGGAAATCTTTTCTACCATATGGGTGTATATAACTCCAGAACCCGTTAGAAGCCAGCTTGGCACCAGGAAAGGATAGTCTGCCTGAGAAGGGAGTCATTACTAAGGAAACAGACACTGAGTTCTGGATCAAACTCCATCAGAAGCAAGAAACTGTTTTGAGTGGTATGGAGCCAATAAACTTCTATTTTGTTTTGTATTTTTGTTTGGAAAAAAACCCAAAATTTGGAATTTCTACCATTTACAACATAGACACTTATTTGATACAAACAAATTCTAGCACATGAAACTACAGTAACCATGTTTTTAAATCTAAAAGCCTATATTGCAACTTGATAAAGAAAGTTACAATTTTCTAAAAAGATTTTATTTATTTACTTGAAAGAGAGACCATAAGCAGGGGTGGGTGTCAAGAGATGAGGGAGAAGCAGACTTCCTGCTGAGTAGGGAGCCCGATGTGGGCCTCAATCCCAGGACCCTGGTATCATGACTGGAGCCGAAAGCAGGTGCTTAACTGGCTGAGCCACCTAGGTACTCCTAGAAAGATACAGTTTAATTTTTTTTATTTTTATTTTGAAAGATAAAATTTTAAACGTTAAACCAGAATTCTTGATATTTTTAACATGACATCACTCCATACTTTATTGGAAAGCCATCAAAATTTGTCCCATGTCATAAATATAGATTTTAAAAATCTATTCAAAAATCCATCCAAGGGGTCCCTGGGTGGCTCAGTGGGTTAAATCCTCTGCCTTCAGCTCAGGTCATGATCCCAAGGTCATGGGATCAAGCCCCGCATCGGGCTCTCTGCGCAGCGGGGAGCCTGCTTCCCCTTCTCTCTCTCTCTGCCTGCCTCTCTGCCTACTTGTGATCTCTGTCAAATAAATAAATAAAATCTTTAAAAAGAAAAAAAAAACAAAAAACAAACAAAAAAATCCATCCAAAAACAACACTCTTGCCTTGGGGCACCTGGCTGGCTCAGTCAGTGGAGCATGCAACTCTTGGTCTCAGGGTTGTAAGTTTAAGCCCCAGATTGGGCATAGAGTTTACTTAAAAAAAAAAAAAAAAAGAACATAGATATTTTAAGTGGTACATTAAAACATTTGCTAAGATTGATATAAAATGGGTTTCTGACTTCCTATTTTAGTATTGTGCTTCCTTACATAAAAACTGGAAAGGAAGAAGTAAAAAGTTAAAGAAAAAGTGAGATATAGATAAACCTCAAATAAGAAGCATCATTAAACTGGGTGATATAATCTAATAAGTGTCATTTAAGGGGTATGTGCAGAGTGCTTTTGGGAGCACAGAGGGTTGAATGCTGGCAGAGCCAGAGAAGAAGTGACACTTGAGCCGTGTTTAAAAATGAGATGGCTGGGATGCCTGAGTGGTTAAGCAGCTGCCTTCAGCTCACGTCATGATCCCAGGGTCCTGGGATCAAGTCCCACATCAGGCTCCTTGCTCAGCGGGGAACCTACTTCCTCCTCTACCTCTGCCTGTCACTTCCCTGCTTGTGCTCACTCTCTCTGACAAGTAAATAAATAAAATCTTAAAAAAAAATAAAATTAAAAAAAGTAAAAATTAGATGGAATTTGTCAGGCAAAAAAGAAAAAAAAACAGTCATAATATGCATAAGTAAAGGCATGGTATTTTGAGAGTCCATTACATGGCTAAACCATCTCCTTTAGGTCTTAGAATCAAAGAGCAGAAAAATTACCTATGACTATTATTAGAGTCCAGAGTTGATAACTATAATGACAATGAGAAAGATGGGTTGGAAGAGGGAGATTTTAAAATTCTGGAAATCTATGATGAATTTGTAGTCATCTAGGCAAGAGGCACAGAGAATCTGTTGAGCTACCGAAGAGAACAAAGAGCTGTGGTAGATGTTGCCTATGGGCTATAGCTGGGAACGATGGGGAGTGGTTGAAGATAACTTTCAAGTTTCTGGCTTCACAACTAGATAGATGGTATTGCCATTCTCCAAGCCAAAGAACATATGAGAAGCAAGTCTGTGGACCATAAAGAGTGTATATCTATTTCTTTTGTTTTTCAGCCTACATCTAGGGAAAAGAGTACTTCTCTGAAAGTATTAACTATAGTTTAGAAAGTTGACTTTTATCTGTAATATAAAATTTTAATTTTGCATCTTCCTTTTGAAATTTTTAAATTACTGCATGATATTCCATTGTATGAATGTTCCATAATTTATTTCACAAGTTCCTTATTTATAGTCATTTCATACTGTTGCTTAAAGATAATTTTAAGGGGTGCCTGGCTGGCTCAGTCAGTGGAGCATGCAACTCTTGATCTTGAGGATGTGAGTTCAAGCCCTACATTGGGTGTAGAGATTACTTTATTTTTTTTTTAAAGATCGTATTTATTTATTGACAGAGAGATCACAAGTAAGCAGAGAGTGAGGGGGAAGCAGGCTCCCCGCCAAGCAGAGAGCCCGACGCGGGCCCGAGCCCAGGACCCCGAGTGCCCGGGTGTAGAGATTACTTTAAAAAATTCAAATCTTCAGGGGTACCTGGCTGGCTCAGTGGGTTAAAGCCTCTGCCTTTGGCTCAGGTCATGATCCCAGGGTTCTGGGATCGAGTCCCGAGTTGGGCTCTCTGCTCGGCCGGGGGGAGCCTGCTTCCTCCTCTCTCTGCCTGCCTTTCTGCCTACTTGTGATCTCTATCAAATAAACAAAATCTTAAAAAAAAATCAAGTCTTCAGAATAAACGATAATTTTAAATTTAAAAAAAAAAGAGTGTCGCTTGTCCACATTTTTTTCCATAGACATGTACCACTAATTTAATTTTTAAAGATTTTCTTTTTTAAGGGGTGCCTGGGTGGCTCATTGGGTTAAACCTCTGCCTTGGGCTCAGGTCATGGTCTCAGGGTCCAGGGATCGAGCCCCGCACCAGGTTCTCTGCTTGGCGGGAAGTCTGCTTCCCCTTCTCTCTGCCTGCCTCTTTGCCTACTTGTGTTTTCTCTCTGTCAAATAAGTAAATAAAATCTTTAAAACATTTTTTTCTTTTTTATGTAATCTCTGGACCCAACATGGAGCTTGAATTTTTAATCCTGAGATCAAGAGTTGCCTGCCCCACAGACTGAGAAAGCCAAGGTGCCTCTAATTTAGGTTTTAAAAAGTAAAAGAAAAAGCAATCATGTTGGAATTTTGAGTAAGAGTAACTGGAATTCTGGTGCTGTTCATTTATCAGAAAAAGGGAAGTTGGAAGGATGAACACTTTTATTTTGGATAGGCTTGGATGAGGAACTAATGTCTTCGGTGTGGAACAGGTTAACTTTTATACACCCAGAAAATCAAAGCATAAGACTAGAATTCAGGAGAGACTTAAATGAAATGTACAGATTTGGGGTCATCCATAAAGGGAGAGTTAAAATTATAGAAAGGAGAGAGTATAGAGTGAAAGAAGAGAGGGTAAAGGAAAAGAAAGTATACACACACATACACACACACAGAAGAGAGGGGAGAAAACATGAGGTTTGTTGTTAGTTGAGTTCAAATCTAGTTCCATAAATAACCATCTATTCCAAAAATTGCTAGCTAAGAGTCTTTAGACAAATCAGTTCATGTTTTTTATCCTTACTTATTGTTTCATCTCCTCGATGTGGCCTCCTCTCCACATTTACCTGTAGAGGGTGTTCTGCCCGTCTTTGGGTTGTTCTCTGGATTATTTACACTGATGTGGGGGCCATCTAGCTGTATCCATGGGACAAGAGGAGCCCAGGATCCCCTCACTCTGCCATCCTCCCAGTTAATGTTTTTGAATCATAGTTCTCTCTTTAGTAAAGTGGGTATAAATAATACCACTTACCTGAAGTGCTGTAAAAAATAGAGGAAGTAGGAAAAGTATTTTATTAGTTTTGTTTTTTGTTTTTTGTTTTTAGATGGGCAGGACAGAGAGAGAAAGAGAGAAAATCTCGTGCAGACTCCATACCAGTGTGGAGCTGACGTGGGGCTCAGTCTCACGACCCCGAAGTTATGACCTGAACGGAAATCAAGAGTCGGACGCCTAACCAACTGAGCCACCCAGACACCCCTAGTTATTTTTGTGTTGTGTAACAAATTGCCCTAAAATTTAGCCGTTGAAAACAGCCATCTAGGGGTGCCTGTGTGGCTCAGTGGGCTAAAGCTTCTGTCTTCGGCTCAGGTCATGATCCCAGAGTCCTGAGATCAAGCCCCGCATCGGACTCTCTGCTCAGCAGGGAGTCTGCTTCCCTTCCTCTCTCTCTGCCTGCCTCTTTGCCTACTTGTGATCTCTTTCTGTCAAATAAATAAATAAAATCTTAAAAAAAAAAAAAAGCAACCATCTATCATTTCTCAGATTCTGAGGGTCAGGAATATGAACATGAGTTGCTTCACTGGCTCAGAGTGTCTCGTGAAGTTGAGATCAAGATGTCAATAAGGGCAGTAGTCGGTGTGCCTGGGTAGCTCAGTGGGTTAAAGCTTCTGCCTTCGGCTCAGGTCATGATCCCAGGATTCTGGGATCGAGCCCCGCATCGGGCTCTCTGCGCAGCGGGGAGCCTGCTTCCTCCAATCTCTCTCTCTGCCTGTCTCTCTGCCTGTTTGTGATCTCTGTCTGTCAAATAAATAAATAAAAATCTTTAAAAAATAAGGGCGGTAGTCGCCTGAAGGTGGTAGGAACTGCTCACAAGAGGCCTCATTCATATGGCTGATAGCCGAAGGCCAATCAGGTAAATTTCTCCACAGAAGCTCCCGCTAGAGTGAATGATTGAGAGAGAGCAAGCAGGAAGCTGTAATGTCTTTTATGACCTGGTCTCTGAAGTCAAACACCATCACTCCAGCTATAGTCTATTCATTAGAAGTGAGTCACTAAGTTCAGCCCATATTCAAAGGGAATGGGATCAAGCTTGAAGACAGGAGTATCAGAGGTTTTGTGGATGTATTTAAAAACCACAACAAATATCTAGCACAGTGTTGCTTCCTCAGGCTTGGTCCTGGTCCCTCTTTTCTTTTATCGATCTTGATTTTCTTCCAAGCCTGATATTCCCATAGCTTGCCCCCTTTTTTTTTCAAAGATTTTATTTATTTATTTGAGAGAGGGAGATAGAGAGCGAGCGAGAGAGAGAGAGAGAGAGCACAAGCGGGGTGAGGGGCAGAGGGATAAACAGACTCCCCACTGAGCAGGGAGCCTGATGCAGGACTTGATCCCAGGAAACTGGGATCATGACCTGAGCTGAAGACAGACGCTTAACCGACTGAGCCACCCAGGCACCCCATGCCAAGCACCTTTTATTAAGCATTTGCTTTTCACCAGTACACCGAGTAATTTGCATGCATTATCTTATTTATTATCACACCTTTCTAAGAAGTAGCTGTTACGATTGCCTAACACCCTTGCTTAAAAACCCATTTTTCACTATTATAATCTGTCTTTACATATATGCTTTTTTATTCTTCTGTTAAATTGTTTTCTTAGGATAATTTTCAGAAGTGGAACTACTGGGTCAAAAAATATAAAGATTTTTAAATTATCGGTAACTTTTTTCTATTCTTCCTTGGAGGACTTGTCTACTCCCTTTCTTTGTATTTAGCTTTTCTTTTCTTTAAAGACTTTATTTATTTATTTGACATAGAGAGACAGATCACAAGTAGGCAGAGAGAGAGTGGGAAGCAGGCTCCCTGCTGAGCAGAGAGCCCGATGCGGGGCTCGATCCCAGGACCCTGAGATCATGACCTGAGCTGAAGGCAGAGGCCCAACCCACTGAGCCACCCAGGCACCCCTGTATTTAGCTTTTCTATTAAAAAAGAAAAGTGGGGTGCTTACAAGGCAGAATAAACACCTTGTTTTGGGAGGCAAAAAAGAAAACTGGGCCCCTCTACTTCTTGAAGACCTGCCCAGCCTACACCCTGATAGATAGTAAATGCTTAATAAATATTTATTTCATGATGAGTAAATACATTTAGAGAATATGATCTAAAAGCCCATCTAAGAAAAATGACTTCTGTCTTTCATGGAGTTTCCAGGATGGGACTTTCTGGAATCACCTTCTTTTAACTAACTCATTCATTCATTCATCTGTAGTTTTTCTTCTTGCAAAGAAGAAGAACTTAAGGTGGCTGTGAAAGCAAATAGAAGCTGTGAAAACAAATAGACAAAATATAATATATCTAAGAAAAGTGAGCAAAGGGAATATGAGGGGAAGCAAGTAATTAGAGCCAAGAATGAGGGAGTCACCAAAAATGCATACCATGAAGTTCCATATACTTGCTAATAAAGTAAAAAAGCAGTATTTGGGGACACCTGGGTGGCTCAGTGGGTTAAGCACCTGCCTTCAGCTCAGGTCATGATCTTGGGATCCGGGAATTGAGCCCCGCATCAGGCTGCAGGGAGCCTGCTTCTCCCTCTCCTCCCTGCTCATGTTCGCTCATCTTGCTTGTGCTCTCTGGTCTTGCTCATGCTTTCAAGTAAATAAATAAAATCTTAAAAAAAAAAAAAAA